>NC_079191.1:17104476-17161976 GCF_029499605.1 Hyla sarda
TTCCACCTGTTGTCTGTTCCATGTGAAATTGATTGTCAATCAGTGTTCTTCCTGAGTGGACAGTGGGATCTCACACAAGTGTCAGGGACTTGGAGTTACATTGTGTGGTTTAGGTGTTCCCTTTATTTTTTGAGCAGTGTACTTCCTGCAGTTTGATGTTCCTATTGGCGGCAGATTAAAGGAATGTTATTATAAGGTTTATCTTATGTGCTTATCTAACTTCTATAACCACATAAGATACATTATATAAGTTATATACAGTGGTCCCTCAAGTTACGATATAAATTGGTTCCAGGACGACCATTGTATTTTGAATCCATTGTATGTTGAGGCCATAACTCTATGGAAACCTGGTAATTGGTTCTGAAGCCCCAAAATGTCATCTAAAAATAGGAAAAAGTGAGGATTAAAGAAAAATAAGTAGATAACTAATACAGATAAAGCAAATCCTTACATATAATAGTAATAAAGATCTGCTGGGAGCTGTAATCACTGTCTATGTAGAGGACAGGAGCTTCTTCAGGGTCGTGTGCAGTACACAGTGTCCTAAAAAAGTAACATGGAGTCGCCCTAACCTGGTGTCCAAAGGAGCAGCTAACCCTGGTACAGGTAAAGAGTACAGAACATGTAATACCTCCCTGTACTGTAGGGGGCGCTACCAGACACCAGTCAGTGCATACACTTCAGTAATACAGGTAAAGAGTACAGAACATGTAATACTGTACTGTAGGGGGCGCTACCAGACACCAGTCAGTGCATACACTTCAGTAATACAGGTAAAGAGTACAGAACATGTAATACCTCCCTGTACTGTAGGGGGCGCTACCAGACACCAGTCAGTGCATACACTTCAGTAATACAGGTAAAGAGTACAGAACATGTAATACTGTACTGTAGGGGGCGCTACCAGACACCAGTCAGTGCATACACTTCAGTAATACAGGTAAAGAGTACAGAACATGTAATACCACCCTGTACTGTAGGGGGCACTACCAGACAGGAATTCAGTGCATACACTTCAGGGGTTACACCAGTGAATGTCCATTCTGATTGCTCAGTTCTTTCAGCCGTTGACCTGTATCACAGATCTAGACAGTCTGTAGTATTGTATGGTGAGTGTGGGGTTACTCTGCTCCCCAGCGTCCGGAACATTGAGTTCCGAAGGCTGGGTGCGGGCTTCAGTGTTCACGCCCCCCCGCCCCGTGACATCATGTCCCGCCCCCTCAATGCAAGTCTATGGGAGGGGGCGTGACGCCCCCTTCCATAGACTTGTATTGAGGGGGCGGGACGTTACGTCACGGGGCGGGGGGGCGTGAACACTGAAGCCCGCACCCAGCCTTCGGAACTCAATGTTCCAAACGCTGGGGAGCGGAGTAACCCTTTAATATAAGTTATACAATGTATCTCATGTGCTCATACGTCTGTTTTGCAGGTCACCTCCCGCTGGACCTTCCGCTGCCCCGGCTGCCCTCAGGCTCTGTCTCACGACGACTCGCACTTCCACGAGCGCCACAAATGCATCAACTTCTTTGTGAAGGTTTACGGATACATGCCGCTGTTATACACCCAGTTCCGCGTTGACTCCGTTCTCTTCAAGACTCGGCTCCCTCACGACAAAACGAAATGTTTCAAGTTCATTTGAAGACGTCCATTCCTGCAACCGGAGACGTCTTCTCTCCCCGATGTCTTGATTCCAAGACGTTGCCTCAAGTGTTCTCTAGTCTTAATGTGTAAAAAGAACAACAAAAAAAAATGAAAAAAAGTTGAACTAAAGGATATGTACTCAAAAAACAAAACAAAAAAAAACAACTAAGGATACACTGAAGGAGACAACTGTCCGATTTTTATTTCTGTAAATAAAATAAAAATTTTATTCATAATTTTTTTTTTTTTTTTTTTTTTGCGGCTCAAATATTTAACATTTTGAGTGGTGAAGCTTTCACGTGACATCTCGAAGAGCGGCTCATGCCCCGTGCCCTCCACTCGATTGAAATGAGTGTCTCCAAAAGGGACTTGGGTCCCCCATACTACCCCACCCTCCTTTTGGTTTTTCCCAAAAACATTCACCAGACGATCGATTATGGCCCCTATGAAAGAAGCAGAGACTTGACTCGGTCCTCTTCGGAGATCGCAACGCACAAAATTACCGATCCAGCAGCAATGCTTCACCCTCCGAATGTGCTCACCATCGCCCCCTGCCTACAGCTTGGTCTGACGACGTACCAGTAAAGCACAGAATTACCACTTCATTCTCACATTCACCTTTGTAAATTTAATAAATTGCTGTACAGCTCGACTGATGTAGACAATGTATTTAGAAAAAAAAAAAATTTGGAATGTTTTTTTATTTTTTAATTTTTTTTTATTTTTTTCGGGCAATTTTAAGTGGTTACTGTTTACAGTCATAGAAGTTACTAGTGATCGCAATGGAGACTGTTCTAGCAAAACTGTACAGAGCGAACGCATCTCCGGCGGCAACCAGAGAAGTTTTATTCTACCAGGTACGAGTATGGGCCGGTGTTACGGGAGAAATCCATTTTCTAGGATTAGTGATTTTAGTCTTCAACCTGTGGTAATTACTTAGAATTTTTTTTTATTTTTTATTAATTTTATTATTTTTATGCTCAACAAGCAAAACGATGAATAAAAACCATTGGTGAAAACGGAATTTTACTGAAAATCGAAAAAATTTTTAACATTTAATCTGAAATTTTAAAGGATTTAAATTCCCATAGGTAGGTTTAAAGTCATTGTCTTTATTTATCTGTACAAACCAGGACGAACCTGTGCAAAAATAATGTATTAAAGTGGTAAATGCGTGTCAAAGACCAAGCACAATCTCTGGACGAATGTGGTGACTATGTTCACGCTGGGTGCGCCATTTTGAAAGTTGACTTTAAAGTGTCCCTGTCGTTATAAAGGTAGAAAAAAAACTAAAGAAAACTAAAAATGTTTGACATGTTCCGGGCTTGTATCGTACATCGAGACGGAGATCGTGGGGGCTCTGAACACTTAGTCCCTGACCGATCGAAAGATTTGACGTGTTAAAGGGGTACTCCGCCCCTAAGACATCTTATCCCCTATCCAAAGGATAGGGGATAAGATGTCTGACCGCTGGGGACCCCCCCCCACCTTGGGGAGCTGTACGCCGTGCTGCCAGCTCAGAATCTGCCGTGTGATGACCACGGGGCCGGAGTATCGGGACGTCATGACTCCGCCCCGTGTGATGACAAGCCCCGCCCCTGCTATGCAAGTCTATGGGAGGGGGCGTGACACAGTCACGCCCCCTCCCATAGACTTGCATAGTGGGGGCCATCACGATACTCCGGCCCCGTGGTCGTCACATGGCAGATTCTGAGATGGCAGCGCAGCGTGCAGTTCCCTGAGATGGGTACCTAAGGGCCGGAGTACCCCTTTAAGGTGTTTTTTTTTTTTTTTGTCTTTTTTTCTACTTTGCAGGTGAATGTCCTCTATTGGTCTCTTTATTAGCCATTAGGAGAGGCTAAGTATAGACTTCCCTGATGTGAGATAGGAAATCCAGAAAGTTCCTTGCCCCCATGACCACTAAAAATCTGGTTGCCATGGGCAACTACACGACTCTTTTTGATAAATCTCCCACGCACTAAGGAACCGAGGCATCCAAACCTGTTCAAATTTTTTTGTGCACTTCCTACTAAGATACAGGGCCTGATACATCGGGACATACTTATTGACCAAACTAAGCCAATGAGAATGGGAGGAAGGGGTATTAGTATCCTTCAAGGCCATGATCACCACCTAATGGGCACAAAATAGCAAAAAGCGCAGTAGGAGATGTCGTCTTTAGACAGTCCTTGAGGGATCTTATCTCTTGTGCTGACAGACATTAATACTGAGGAGTGTGTGATTTGCTACCCCCTTCTTTAGTCTGCCCCTTAAAGGGGTACTCCGCTGCCCCAGCGTTCGGAACTAGAGATGAGCGAACTTACAGTAAATTTGATTCGTCACGAACTTCTCGGCTCAGCAGTTGATGCCTTTCCTGCATAAATTAGTTCAGCTTTCAGGTGCTCCGGTGGCTGGAGACTCTTTCCTAGGACTGTACCCACCTTTTCCAGCCCACGGGAGCACCTGAAAGCTGAACTAATTTATGCAGGAAAAGTCATCAACTGCCGAGCCGAGAAGTTCGTGACGAATCGAATTTACTGTAAGTTCGCTCATTTCTATTCGGAACAATTTGTTCCGAATGCTTGGAGCAGGCTTCGGGGGGGTCGTGATGTCACGGCCACGCCCCCTCGATGCAAGTCTATGGGAGGGGGCGTGACCACGCCACGCCACCTCCCATAGACTTGCATTGAGGGGTGTGGCGTGACATCACAAGGGGCGTGGCCGTGATGTCACAACCCCCGAAACCCGCACCCAGCATTCTAAACGGACTCCAGTTGCTGCACAGAGATCGCGGGGGTCCCAGTTGCGGGAACCCCGCGATCAGACATCTTATTCCTTATCATTTGAATAGGGGATAAGATGTCTAGGGGTGGAGTACCCCTTTAATGCTTCCCTCCCATTGTACAGATATACAACCAGTGCAATCACACCCACCAATGCACGCTGCCTCATCTGTTCTACCTATTTATAATAGTAATCTGCCCGCCCTGAAGACTTGGATGCGTCCCCCCTCCTGCATTCTGATCTGTCCTGTAGTATTCATTCTATCTCCCTGCTGCTGTCTCTGAGGGTAGAGATTACATCATGTAGAGATTACATGTAGACAAAACCGCAGTGGCCAATGGTGGCATGATTTTAAAACCGATATATTACTGGCCAAATCAGGTGTCCATTATCCATCGGCTGCATGCACTATGCACCCTAAGGGCTTGGCCACATGGGGTGGGGGCAGCCCTCGCCTTTTGTTGTCTTCAGTGGGAGCGTCCGTAAGTACCAAGCGTAAAAGAGTTGACTTGTCATTACTGTTCTGTGCATTTCCCATTGAAGCCAGTAGGAGTCGGGTTTAAAGGGATTGTCCAGGAATAGAACACCAGAGCTAATTTCTTCCAAAACCAGCACCACCCCTTTCTTTCAAGTTTTATGTGTTATTACAACTTGTCTCTATTCACATCAGTGGAAATAAGCTACAATACCACGCACAACCTAAGGACAGGGGTGGTGCCCCTTCATGGCACTTAACCCCTTAAGGACCAGGCCAATTTTCGCTGTAGGACCAGAGCGTTTTTTGCACATCTGACCACTGTCACTTCAAGCATTAATAACTCTGAGATGCTTTTACATTTCATTCTGATTCCGAGTGTTTTTTCGTGACATATTCTACTTTAAGTTAGTGGTAAATTTTTGTCGATACTTCGATTTTCTTGGTGAAAAATTCCTAAATTTGATGAAAAAATTGAAAATTTTGCATTTTTCTAACTTTGAAGCTCTCTGCTTGTAAGGAAAATAGACATTCCAAATAAATTATATATTTATTCACATATACAATATGTCCACTTTATGTTTGCATCATTAAGTTGACATGTTTTTTCTTTTGGAAAACATCAAAGGGCTTCAAAGTATAGCAGCAATTTTTCACAAAATTTTCAAAAGTGGAATTTTTCAGTGACCAGTTCAGTTTTGAAGTGGATTTGAAGGGCCTTATTAGAAATACCCCACAAATGACCCCATTATAAAAACTTCACCTCTCAAAGTATTCAAAATGACATTCATTAAGTGTGTTAACCCTTTAGGTGTTTCACAGGAATAGCAGCAAAGTGAAAGAGAAAATTCAAAATCTTCATTTTTTTACACAGCCATGTACTTGTAGACCCAGTTTTTAAATTTTTACAAGGGGTAAAAGGAGAGAAATGTTCCTAAAATTTGTAACCCAATTTATCTCAAGTAAGGAAATACCTCATATGTGGATGTCGTGTTCAGCGGGCGCAGTAGAGGGCTCAGAAGGGAAGGAGCGACAGTAGGATTTTGGAGAGTGAGTTTTTCTGAAATGGTTTTTGGGGGGCAATTCACATTTAGGAAGCCCCTATGGTGCCAGGACAGCATAAAAAACTCCACATGGCATACCATTTTGGAAACTACACCCCTCAAGGAACATAACAAGGGGTCCGCTGAGTCTTAACACCCCACAGGTGTTTGATGACTTTTCGTTAAATTTGGATGTGTAAATGATTTTTTTTTTTTCAATAAAATGCTGGTTTTCCACCAAATTTTACATTTTTACAAGGATAATAGTAGAAAATGCCCCCCAAAATTTGTAACCCCATCTCTTCTGAGTATGAAAATACCCCATGTGTGGACGTCATATGCACTGCTGGCGCACTACAATGCTCAGAAGAGGAGTCACAAATTTTGCTGAAGTGGGGGGGGGGAGACGCATGTCGCATTTAGGAAGCCCCTATGGTGCCAGAACAGCAAAATACCCCCCACATGACATACTATTTTGGAAACTACAACCCCTCAAGGAACATAAGGGGTGCAGTGAGTCTTAACACCCCACAGGTGTCTGATAAATATTCATGAAGTGGGATGTGAAAATGAAAATTTAGATTTTTTTTTTTTACACTAAAATGCTGGGGTTACCCCAAATTTTTCATTTTCACAAGTGGTAAAAGGAAACAATGTCATTGTAAATTTGTTAATACATTTCTTTGGAGTAAGGACATACCTCATGTCTGGGCGTAAACAGCGTGCAGGTCGCATTCAGGGGCCTTGAGCTGGCTGCCTATGGAGCCTGAACAGTGGAACCCCCCCTCAAGGGGCATTACATGGGGTAAATAACTGGGGTACACTAAATAACTAAAAAAAGGGGTACAGTGGGACATAAAAATATAAAACAGATTATGTTCCCAGAATGATGACCCAGAGCATAGCCCAAACTAAAAAATATGGCCACCCCAAACCCTATGCTCTGAATCATCATTCTGGGAATATGATGTGTGTGACCGTCCCTAACCTGTTGCCTCAAATGCGCACCCGCTCAGGTGGAGAGAGAGCGCTGCACATTTGAGGCAACATAAAAAGTCCCTGATGATAGTGACTCAGTGACCCATGACCCAGAGAAAAAAATACCCCCTGAGGTCTTATCAGTTTTTTTTTTTTTTAGATAAGAGTTTTTCGGGCAATTGACATTGTGGTCAAATTATGGAAAATTATAATGAAAAGGGAAAATGTAGTACCGCATGGAAGTGTGATCCTCCCTGAAGCAGTTTTTAAAGGGGTACTCCGGCGCTAAGACATCTTATCCCCGATCCAAAGGATAGGGGATAAGATGCCTGACCACGGGGGTCCCGCCGCTGGGGACCCCTGATCTCCCACGCCGCACCCCATTAGCATCAGCCCCCGAAGCGTGCTCACTCCGGGTCTGATTACTAGCGATCACAGGGACGGAGCATAGTGACGTCACGGCTCTGCCCCCTCAATGCAAGCCTACGGAGGGGGCATCACGCCCCCTCCATAGGCTTTCATTGAGGGGGCGGAGCCGTGACTTCACTATGCTCCGTCCCTGGGATCGCTAGTAATCAGACCCGAAGCGAGCACGCTCTGGGGGCTGATGCTAATGGGGTGTGGCGTGGGAGATCATGGGGGTCCCCAGAGGCAGGAAAATTCCCACGCCCTTGGTCCTTAAGTGGTTAAAGAGGTATTCCGGTGGAAAACATTTTTTTAAATCAACTGGTGCCAGAAAGTTAAACAGATTTGTAAATGACTTCTATTAAAAAATATTTACTCTTCCAGTACTTTTTAGCAGCTGTATGCTACAGAGGAAATTCTTTTCTTTTTTAATTATTTTTTTTTCTTGTCCACAGTGCTCTCTGCTGACACCTGATGCCTATATCTGGATCTGTCCAGAGCAGGAGAAAATCCCCATAGCAAACCTATGCTGCTCTGGACAGTTCCTGATATGGGTATCAGGTGTCAGTAGAGAGTACTGTGGAAAAGACAAAAAAAATGAATTAAAAAAGAAAAGAATTTCCTCCGAAGCATACAGCTGCTAAAAAGTACTGGAAGGGTAAATATTTTTTAATAGAAGTACAGTGTCACTGAAGCCTGTGAGAGCTGTGCCTTGCCATGCCCAGAACACACTTCCTGAGTTTGGTCTCCTGCCAGGGACGGAGGAGACCAAACTAGCTGTTTGATTTGTGAAGGGAACAGAACAGAGCCACCTAGTGGCCGTTTTTTTTTTTTTTTTTTTTTCACATAAAAAAAATATATAAAGGTTGAGAATTTTAACAAAGAGTAAATAGCAAAGTGTCTTATAATTATATTAAGGAACAATATTAAAAGTTTAGTTTGGTGACAGGTTGCACAGACTCCACACCAAAACGGTAGGAAGATTTTAAATGGGAAAGTTGCTTAACTTTGCATAAAGAAAGAAAATAAAAATAAATGGTGAAGTCTAATAAGTCTCCTAAAAACAACTTCTGCCCTTATATTAGCTGCCACTTTAGGTGTGCTCCGAATCCCATATATTTTTGATTTACTGACTACCTGCAGATACCACTAGAGGCAGCTGTGTACAGTTTAAAATTGAACACTATTATAAAACAGTATGCAAAAAGCTCCTCAGCTCCCTCTAGAGGCAGATGATAGCATAATGACTACTATCATTTAAGCATATTGGTACTTTCAAAAGAATATTAAAAAGCTGCCTAATTATGTTCCATTAAAGCAGTGTTTTCCAACCAGGGTGTCTCTAGCTGTTGCGAAACTACATCTCCCAGCATGCCCTGACAGCCAAAGGCTGTCTGGGCATGCTGGGAGATGTAGTTTCACAACAGCTAGAGACACCCTGGTTGGAAAACACAGCATAAAAGGGTTTGAAAAACATAGCCGATTTCTTCCGAAAACAGCATCACACCTGTCATCAGGTTGGGTGTGGTATTGCAGCTCAGTTCCCATTAAAGGGGTACTCCGGTGGAAAACTTTGGATAGGGGATATGATGTCTATGGGCAGGGTACCCCTTTAAAGGGTAGGGCAGCAGTATGAACATTAAAGGGGTACTACCGTGGAAAACTTTTTTTTTTTTAAATCAACTAGTGCCAGAAAGTTAAACAGATTTGTAAATTACTTCTATGAAAAAAATCTTAATCCTTCCAGTGCTTATTAGCTGCTGAATACTACAGAGGATATTCTTTTCTTTTTGGAACACAGTGCTCTCTGCTGACACCTCTGTCCATTTTAAGAACTGTCCAGAGTAAAAGAAAATCCCCATAGAAAACATATGCTGCTCTGGACTGTTCCTAAAATGGACAGAGATGTCAGCAGAGAGCACTGTGTTCCAAAAAGAAAAGAATTTCCTCTGTAGTATTCTGCAGCTAAGAAGTACTGGTAGGATTAAGATTTTTTAATAGAAGTAATTTACAAATCTGTTTAACTTTCTGGCACCAGTTCATAAAAAATAAAAAAAAATAAAAAAGTTTTCCACCGGAGTACCCCTTTAACCCCTTAAGGACTCAGACAATTTAATTTTTACGTTTTCATTTTTTCCTCCTCGCCTTCTAAAAATCATAACTCTTTTATATTTTCATCCACAGACTAGTATGAGGGCTTGTTTTTTGCGCGACCAGTTGTCCTTTGTAATGACATAATTCATTATATCATAAAATGTATGGCGCAACCAAAAAACACTATTTTTGTGGGGAAATTAAAACGAAAAACGCAATTTTGCTAATTTTGGAAGGTTTTGTTTTCACGCCGTACAATTTATGGTAAAAATGACGTGTGTTCTTTATTCTGAGGGTCAATACGATTAAAATAATACCCATTATTACATACTTTTCTATTATTTTTGTGCCTAAAAAAAATCACAAACTTTTTAACCAAATTAGTACGTTTATAATCCCTTTATTTTGATGACCTCTAACTTTTTTATTTTTCCGTATAAGCGGCGGTATGGGGGCTCATTTTTTGCGACATGATCTGTACTTTTTTTTGATACCACATTTGCATATAAAAAACTTTAAATACATTTTTTATAATTTTTTTTTAAATAAAATGTATTAAAAAAGTAGGAATTTTGGCCTTTTTTTTTTTTTTTTGTTCACGCCGTTCACCGTACGGGATCATTAACATTTTATTTTAATAGTTCGGACATTTACGCACGCGGCAATACCAAATATGTGTATAAAAAAATTTTTTTACGCTTTTTGGGGGTAAAATAGGAAAAAACGGACGTTTTACTTTTTTATTGGGGGAGGGGATTTTTCCCTTTTTTTTTACTTTTACATTTTTTAACTTTTTTTTTTACACTTGAATAGTCCCCATAGGGGACTATTCATAGCAATACCATGATTGCTAATACTGATCTGTATAGGACATAGAACAGATCAGTGTTATCGGTCATCTCCTGCTCTGGTCTGCTCGATCACAGACCAGAGCAGGAGACGCCGGGAGCCGCACGGAGGAACGAGAGGGGACCTTCGTCCGACGTTCTGAATGATCGGATCCCCGCAGCAGCGCTGCGGGCGATCCGATCATTCATTAAAATCGCGCACTGCCGCAGATGCCGGGATCTGTATTGATCCCGGCACCTGAGGGGTTAATGGCGGACGCCCGCGAGATCGCGGGCGTCGGCCATTGCCGGCGGGTCCCTGGCTGCGATCAGCAGCCGGGATCAGCCGCGCATGACACGGGCATCGCTCCGATGCCCGCGGTTATGCACAGGACGTAAATGTACGTCCTGGTGCGTTAAGTACCACCTCACCAGGACGTACATTTACGTCCTGCGTCCTTAAGGGGTTAAGTAAATGAAGCAAAGTTATAATACCAATCACACGACAGTTGTAGTGCTGTATTCCTCTATAACCCCTTTAACCTTTCAGATTAGTCACAATGTGATTTTGGGGCTGTCATCACTGTTCCTGAGCTCCTACCAGAATTTAAAGGTGTGTGGCCAGAGCTCTTCTCTTTGACAGCACTACTCATGCAGACTTTCCTCCTCTGGCCAATCACAGGACTGCACTTACTTAAAAGCCACCTCTCTTCTTTGCCATGACATAGATGGGGTTTACAATGGGCTTTGTTAGCAGAAAGGAAAATAATGACTGGATAAATGCAAAAAAAAGTGATTACATCACAAAAGCAGCCCTGGTATAAGCAATGACCTGCAGATAACTAAAGAGATGGAGAGTTTGCAATCAAGAGACAGCCCTGTGTACATAGTAGTTACACAAGAGACAGCCCCAGAGCTTTATGGTTGGTCAAAGATGATAGGAAAGCTTTGATTTTCCTTTTAGGAACAGAAAGAACCCTCTGGAGGTGGCAGACAGGCTAAATTTGCATGTCCATGTTACTGCAGGGGATTTGTAGTTCTTTATCTGTCAGATGGAGCGCCAACCCCTATACAAATATAGTATTAAATTAAATTGGCGCAAAATGTTGGACCTAAAAATGATAAAATGTGGAGGTTCGCTCGCTATGAACAGTCCTCCTACTAAGAGGTCAACACCCGTAACTTGGTCTGACCCTTTCCTGATGTTTCATGTAAATCCATCGGCCACCTGAGGAGTTGGGGATCACTGCAAACTCTATTCAAAGTTTTCAGGAACAACCAACATCTTATTTAGCTGCTTCATGGTAGAATATGGATTTGTTATTATAGAGCAGTGGTCTCCAAACTGTAAACCTACTGTTGTTGCAAAACTACAACTCCCAGCATGCCCGGACAGCTGACAGCGGCATACTAGGAGTTGTATTCTTGCAACCTAATTCAACCCGTAGCAAAACACCATCATCTGACTCTTAAGTTCATTACCAGAACGGATCTGTCAGCAGCTTGTTGATTATATCTGTGGGGAAAATACCAGAGGTTTATACTTCTCCTGAATTGTTATTGTGTCAGAAATGCAACTACACTAAACCAGAGCTTTCCAGACGTTTCATGTTGGTGACCCCTCCCCTCGCCGTACCGAAAATTGCACGTACACAACGTGATACCAGCATTCCAAATGTGGCTACTACCCCCATGTGTCATCCATCCCCCCTTGTGCCACTTCATTCCCCCTTTCTTCACCCCCCTGATCCCCAGCAGTACCATTTCATCCCCTCCCTCTCATGACCACCCCCCTGTGCCACTTCATTCCCCACCCCTTGGTCTCCCCATGCTATTTCATCACCCCGTGTCACATTATTCCCCCCTTAATCCTCTGTGTCATTTATTTCCACCCCTTTATCACCCCCCTGTGCCAAATAACCCCCCTCCCCCTTAATCCTCCCTATGCCATTTCTTTTCCCCATTTATCACCCCCCTGTGCCAAATAATCCCCCCCCTTATCCTCCCCTGTGCCACATAATCCCCCCCCCCCCCCTTATCCTCCCCTGTCCCATTTCATCCCCCATCTTGACTATCCGCTGTGCCCTATCATTAACCCCCCTCTCCTTGATCCCCTGGTGTACCATTGCATTCTCACCTGGCCTGTGTCTTTGGGTGTGCCCCGGAAGGCCCATGTGGCGTATCGGCGGGTCAGACAAGTGGCATGCTCCTACTCCTATATTTGGAGAAATAATTGGGACAAGCATCGGCGCACCCTGTGCCTTTACCTCGTGGCGGCAGTGTATATAGGTATGTAAAATACAACTGCTCACCTGGATGTGTTGTGCTCCGGCACAACACCGTAGTCGGCCTTAAGGCCGAGGGAGAGGGAACAGCAGCAGCCTGTACCTTAAGGCCGAGGGAGAGGAAACAGCAGCAGCCTGTGCCTTAAGGCCGAGGGAGAGGAAACAGCAGCAGCCTGTGCCTTAAGGCCGAGGGAGAGGAAACAGCAGCAGCCCGTGTCTGTCCGTACCCAGTGTCCTGGGTCGGTCTTGATAAGATCCTTGTAGAAAAATTTACACTTTTTTTCCCGGCGCTTACTGGTTCAGAAGGTGGAGTGAAATGATGGCAGATAACTCTCAACCATTCTCCTACTCCGCAATATCAGGGGAGTCACTCGTCAGTCCCAGCAGCCACCGCTGCTCACTAATTTAAAGTGGCTACGGCACCAGCTGCCAGTTCAAGGAAACCTATAGAGGGGGTAGAGTTGAGTTCAATTTCTTCCATTTTACTATTTATGAATAATCCTGAAATCTTGCAATTTCCATTCTCACATCTCAGCCTAAAACTAAGATTAGATAGACTACCAGTAAACTCCAAATATAATGCGCCTTAAAGGGGTACTCCGCTGCTCAGCATTTGGAACAAACCTCTGAACGCTGGAGCTGGTACTGGGAGCTCATGACATCATAGCCCCGCCCCCCTCAATGCAAGTCTATGGGAGGGGGCATGACAGTATTTTATGCATTTCATGCTGGGGATTGTCCTTAGCAACGGACCACAAGCGCAGGATCTGCTCCCCCAATATATATATGCACAACTGCATTTGGGGTTCAGCTTAGCCTCCCCCTCCCTGCACAATGACCTATGCACAGATCACTAAGCATGCAGACATGTAAAATATAGCATTCTGGGAGTAGTAGTTTTGCAACAGCTGGAGGCACCTTGTTCAGAAAACCATGAAACGGTCTGAAATAATTATTTTATCTATGTCTAAGGGGTTTTCCATAAAGCATAACACTAAATGCTGTAAAAGGAAAAACTTCAGGCAAGATGGCTTCCCCCATAATTAAAAAAAAAAAGTAAAAAATAAAAAAGATCTAAGCTAATTCTGGCTCTAATCAGTAAAGACAATTTAAAAAAAGAGAAAAAAAATCTAGGCGATATTTTCCCTTTAAGGTCACCCGGCCCTTTAAGACTCTGCAGAAGTAGTAGAAATAATGGGCATTTCCTATAGTGTTTTGTTTTCTGAACTTACATCAAAACGAACAAGTCCGTGGACAACCATAAAGCGACGGCGGGGCGCCGGCAATCCGGTAATTGGCAGCTGAGCCGTCGGCCTGATACTTCTGCAAACAGAGAGAAGATGATGGGAGGTTTAATAGGTGGAAAAGCGTCGGAATGTTCTAATTGTCTCCCTCCATTGATTTTTATATCCGCAGTAAAAAACTCAGCAGCATCAACATGGCAGAGAACATTGCCAGTGACTCCTGCGGGAGGGAAAAACCACTCGAAGGTGAATTCGGGATTCTGCAAAGACTTCTTAAAACTAGAACTTTTTCACATCCGTTTTTTGTTTAGTTTTTTTTTTTACACAAATGTCTCCGAATAATAAGGTAAACGCAAAGGTCGGCGAGCTGTGGGATAACTATGACCCTCACATGTAGCTCATCCACAGTATATTTCACGCTGCAAATGTGGCGACCCCAGTCACTAAGAAATACTGATTTAGGGTAGGGTCGTATGTAGCGCATCCACAATGTATTTCATGCTGCAGATGCGCCAGTCACTAAGAAATACTGATTTAGGGTAGGGTCGTATGTAGCGCATCCACAATGTATTTCACGCTGCGGATGCACCAGTCACTAAGAAATACTGATTTAGGGTAGGGTCGTATGTAGCGCATCCACAATGTATTTCACGCTGCGGATTCACCAGTCACTAAGAAATACTGATTTCGGGTAGGGTCGTATGTAGCGCATCCACAATGTATTTCACGCTGCGGATGCACCAGTCACTAAGAAATACTGATTTAGGGTAGGGTAACACGTAGCACATCTGCAGTATATTTCATGCTGTAAATGTGGCGACCCCAGTCACTAATAAAAATTGATTTAGGGTTGGGTCACACATAGCGAATCCGCATTGAATTTCACGCAGTGGATGCGCCGACACCAGTCACGAAGAAATACTGATTTAGGGTAGGGTGATATGTAGCGCATCCGCAGTATATTTCATGCTGCCCAGTCACTAGGAAATACTGGTTTTGGGAAGGGTCACACGTAGTGCATCCACAACGTATTTCACGCTGCTGATGCCAGTCACTAAGAAATACTGATTTAGGGTAGGGTCATAGGTAGCACATCCGCATAGTTTTTTACACTTCCAAATGTTGCGACACCAATCACTAAAAAAGGTAAGGTCATATGTAGCACATCTGCAACATATTTCATGCTGCAGATACGCCAACGCCAGTGACTAAGAAATACTGATTTAGGTAGGGTCACATGTAGCACATCTGCAGTATATTTCATGCTGCAAATACGCCAACACCAGTCACTAATCAATACTGATTTAGGTAGGGTCACACGTAGCGCATCTACAACATATTCCACGCTGCAGATGGGCCGATGCCAGGCACTAAGAAATACTGATTTAGGGTAGGGGGATATGTAGAGCATCCGCAGTATATTTCACGGTGCAAATGTGGCGACCCCAGTTACTAGGAAATACCGATTTAGGGAAGGGTAACACACAGTGCATCCACAACGTATTTCAGACTGCGGATATGCCGATGCCAGGCACTAAGAAATACTGATTTAGGGTAGGGGGATTTGTAGTGCATCTGCAATGTATTTCACGCTGCGGATGCGCCTATGCCAGTCACTAGAGCAAGCTCCCTGCTGTGGCCGAGTAGCCCTGTGTGTGTCTGCTCGTAGCAGATCTGCAGCAAGAAATTTGCTGCTATGAGCAGACACACAGGGGCAGGCTACCCAGCAGGGAGCTCGCTCTAGTAACTGCTGTCGGTGCATCCGCAGTGTGAAATGTGCTGCGGATGCGCTACGTACCCTAAATCCGTATTTCTTACTTCCTGATTAGTGACTGGTGTCGCCATATTCACAGCATTAAATATGCTGCAGATGCACTGTGTGAGACCCTACTCTAAAACAGTATTTCTTACCGATTAGTTACTGGCGTAGGCGCATCCGCAGTGTAAAATATATGCTGCTGATGCGCTACGTGTGATCCTAGCCTTAAGCAGAGGTACCTAACTCAGTCCGCAGGCCCAACCAACAGTCCAGAATATGAATTTTTCCCTGTTTTATTCCAATGGAGTAACTGGAAAAAGCCTGAATATTAGGGACTGGCTTGGGGACCACTGCATTAAAGACTTCCTGAAATGTTTGAACTTTCTAGAGTCCTTCAGGACGACATGGAAAGACATAGGTCCACAATGTCTGGTCAGTTTGAGGTAACCATATGCCGTACAGCGTGTTCCATGTAGAAAGTCCTATTAATTAGAAGTGGGCTTGTGCGGGAACCTGCTCGGTGTCATGCCTTGTCCCAACTGCTCGCGAAGGTCCTGCTTCTTTCCACACCCATCTGAAGAATGGGCCAACTGGGTTCAACTTTGCAGGTTCCCTTTAATAAATTAAGGATGAATGTGTGGTGACTGGGGTGTTGCAGTATATAGCAGGGTCTGGTGGTATTAACCCTGGGGGGCAAGATTTTGTTAACCCCTTAGTGTTCGTGACGCCAGGTTGTGGTTATTCCGGTCTGTTAACCGCCGTCAACCAACCCAAAACGGTTTTGTAATAAAGGAATGTCCACAGCAAGGATCCTGAATAAACTGGAACTTTTACATGAAATGCTTAGGGAACAGTCTTTACAATTATGCAGTCTCCTTCAGAGGCAGCCGGGACACAGGATACCTCGCAGGCTTGCTGGGACTTGTAGTTATTGAGATATTAAGGCAGGCCACTGTGCTACTAATATATTCCTTAGCTGAATAGTAGTCACTGGATTTGTAGGGAGAATTGTAACTCACGTTTTGAAGTGGCTGCAGGTTCTTTAGGTTTTGGCCTAGATGAGATGAATTGCAGTATACAGGACTTTGTGCTTTCTTTATAGCCAAGAACTAAGAGATAAGAGACTACAGCCCCTTATATACTAGGGGGCTGGACTAAAGCCCATTGGTTGCTAAGCCTGTGGTTCCTGTGCCCATGGAACTCTGGGTATGTCACATGACAGTGGTTTACACGACTAACACTTTTATACATTTGTACAAACTTTATACACATTGGGGGACATGTATCAAAGATTTTACCCCTGTTTTGTGTGTATTTTTTTGCGCAAAAATTTACGCAAGCCCTTTTTTTGCGCAATTTTTTTGCGCACGTTTTGGTAGAGCATGTCCTCCAGATGTGGCTGAATCAGGATACCTTGGAGTGACCTCTATAGTACGCATGGATTTATTAACTGCGTACTTTTTTTTTTACACCAAAAATTTTGCCGCAAGACCTGTTTTTTTTTTTGCGCAAATATAAGCCATCTTGGACTTAACGTAGCGAGATGATCTAAATCATGGATTCTATTTTCCAAAGAGTGGATTGAGGAGATGACTATATTTACCCGCAATTTATGAAGCTCATTGCGCTTGATTGATAAATTTAGTGCTTCTGCGCATAAATTAGAATTCGGGAAAAGGGGTAAAATGCTTCTACCATACACAAATAATGATACATGTCCCCCATTGACAATGCATACACAATATATACAATGCATTTAAATAGAACAATAAGAAGGTGAGCAAGGGAGGGGGGGGGGGGGAAACCCTGCCGGAGAGCCCTAAGGACTCAAGGGACTCTCGCTGAGGGGACTTAAGGATGGTACAGGACTAGGTCCTGTACCGGGACGCCACAAATGTTATACTCAAAATAATATAGGGTATTTCATTTTAGTGAATTGCAGGTGTAGTTTTGGCGGTAGGATACATGTTGAAACTCCCGTGTTTGTCTATGGGACTTCAGGCAGTTCTGTAGACGGCACGCTTTAGCAGAGGGCCTTGGAGATACTGGGAGTGTTAAAGGGGTACTCCGGTGGAAAACTTTTTTTTTTTTTTTTAAATCAACTGGTGCCAGAAAGTTAAACAGATTTGTAAATTAGTTCTATTTAAAATCTTAATCCTTCCAGTACTTTTTAGAGGCTATATATCACAGAGGAAATGTTTATCTTTTTAGATTTCTCTGATATCATGACCACAGTGCTCTCTGCTGACCTCTGCTGTCCATTTTAAGAACTGTCCAGTACAGGAGAAAATCCTCATAGAAATATATGCTGTACCTAAAATAGACAGCAGAGGTCAGCAGAGAGCACTGTGGTCATGACGTCATGAGCCTCCGGCGCTGGACCTGACGCTCTAAACGAACACCGGGTGCAGCACGGAGATCACGCGGGACCCCCGCGATCAGACATCTTATCCCCTTACCTTTGGATAGCACTCGTCGGAGCCCTGTTCCACCTCTCTGTTTGTCCCGCAATGCCTGAATAAAAGAAGATTTTACTTGCATGAAAATACCCGGTGCCGTGGATTTCCTTTCTTTTATGGACTATTGACATGCCTATCTCCTAGCACTGAGTACAGGATTTTCGGGATCAAGCCTCTGAGCCCTAGCCGCTGCCTTTAATACAGGTGAGTGGTGCGGGATTGTATCTCTTTTGTGCCGCAATGCTCTCTGCTGCCACCTCTCTCCATTTTAGGGACTGTCCAGAACAGGAGAGGTTTGCTTTGGGGATTTGCTCCTGCTCTGGACAGTTCCTGACATGGACAGAGGTGTAAGCAGAGAGCACTGTGGTCCGACAGAAAGAAAATTCAAAAAGAAAAGAACTTCCTGTGAAGCATACAGCAGCTGATAAGTACTGGGAGGATTAAGATTTTTTTTAATAGAAGTAATTTACAAATCTGTTTAACTTTCTGGCACCAGTTGATTAAAACAAATAAAAATGTTTTCCAGTGGAGTACCCCTTTAAGGCTGTCACCTTCACCTACAAATCCTCTATATAACGGCTAGCACAGTTTTATAGCTCTGGTAGCAATGAAAGTAATTAACCTTTGGCTGTCCGAGCATGCTGGGAGTTGTATTTTTGAAACAGCTGGAGGCACGCCGATGGGAAACACTGGGCTTGGCAGAGGTATACACGATAAAATTCTGTCACCATTAGGGGAGCTGACTGCATACGGTTTCATTCTATAGTCTTAGTAAATAACCGTGTGCAGTGAGCGCCCCCTGCAGGCAGACAGAATTATAATTCACAAAAGTCTAGAATCTAGATGTTGAATTTATGGCAAATTTTGCCCTATTGACTTTTGTACAGTATTAATATAACACATTTTATTTTCTAACTTCTGTCGAGAGTGGTACAAAGTTAGTTTTTGCAGGCAATGGTTTGATAAAAAAATCCCCTTAATTTTTTTTACTTAAAAAATTAGCAAAATGTTAAAAAATGTGCCTAAAAAAATGTGACATAATTCCCTCAATCATAGGCCGGCAGATTAAACAAGGGGGTTACTCAGGATAAGAAACACATTGTTGTTTTTTTTTTTTCCAGAAACAGCGCCACTTATGTCCTCAGGCTACGTGTGGTATTGCAGCTCTGTAAATGGAAAAAAAAAAAAAAGTAAAGTATTAATATATTTAAAGGGGTACTCCACCCCTAGACATCTTATCCCCCTATCAAAAGGATAGGGGATAAAATGTCTGATCACGAGGGTCCCACCACTGGGGACCCCCGTGATTTTCGTGCTGCACCTGCCGTTTGTTTAGAGCGTTGGGTTCAGCACTGGAGGCTCGTGACGTCATGGCCACGCCCCTTCAATGCAAGTCTATGGGAGGGGGCGTGACGGCCATCACGCCCCCTCCCATAGACTTGCATTGAGAGGGCGTGGCCGTGATGTCACAAGCGGGGCGTGACCATGATGTCACAAGTCTCCCCCCGCATTCCCAGTCATCCGGCACGGAGTGAAGTTCGCTCTGTGCGCTGGATGTCTGGGGTGCCACAGCAGAGATTGCGGGGGTCCCCAGCTGCGAGACCCCCCCCCCTTATCAGACATCTTAGACTTAGACAAGATGTCTAGAGGCAGAGTACCCCTTTACGTTTTTAATATTGTAGGCTCACACAGATTAATACATCTCCCCAAAGTATATTAGAAAAATACTCCTTTTTATTTTTTTTTTAAAGGGGCCATTTAATTGTAAAGATAATATACTTTTTTAACCCCTTAACGACGAAGGACGTAAATGTTCGTCCTGGTGACGTGGTACTTAACGCACCAGGACGTACATTTACGTCCTAAGAATAACCGCGGGCATCGGAGTGATGCCCGGATCATGTGCGGCAGGTCCCGGCTGTTGATCGCAGCCAGGGACCCGCCGGTAATGGCGAACACCCGCGATCCCGCGGATGTCCGCCATTAACCCCTCAGATGCCGTGATCAATACAGATCACGGCATCTGCAGCATCGCGGTCACTTAAATGGATGATCTCATCGCCCGCAGCGCTGCCGCATCCGGCACGGCAGACGGAGGTCCCCTCACCTGCCTCCGCTGCCTTCCCGCAGACCAGAGCAGAAGATCACCGATAGCACTGAACAGGATTAGCAATTGAATTAGAGATGAGCGAACTTACAGTAAATTCGATTCGTCACGAACTTCACGGCTCGGCAGTTGATGACTTTTCCTGCATAAATTAGTTCAGCTTTCAGGTGCTCCAGTGGGCTGGAAAAGGTGGGTACAGTCCTAGGAAAGAGTCTTCTAAGACTGTATCCACCTTTTCCAGCCCACGGGAGCACCTGAAAGCTGAACTCATTTATGCAGGATAAGTCATCAACTGCCGAGCCGAGAAGTTCGTGACGAATCGAATTTACTGTAAGTTCGTTCATCTCTAAATCGAATGATTGCTATAAATAGTCCCCTATGGGGACTATTAAAGTGTCAAAATAAAATGAAAAAAATAATGTAAAAAAAATGTGAAAAATCCCCTCCCCCCCCCAATAAAAAGGTAAATTGTCCCATTTTCCTTATTTCACCCCCAAAAAGTGTTAAAAATATATTTTATATACATATTTGGTATCGCCACGTGCGTAAATATCTGAACTATTAAAATAAAATGTTAATGATACCGTACGGTGAACAGCGTGAACGTAAAAAAATTTTCCAAAATAGCTACTTTTTTTTATAACATTTTATTCCCCAAAAAATGTATTTAAAAATGTATTAAAAGTTTTATATAAGCAAATAATAAAAAGTACAGATCACGGCGCAAAAAATGAGCCCTCATACCGCCGCTTATAGGTAAAAATGAAAAAGTTAAAGGTCTTCAAAATAGGGGGGGATTTTTAACGTACTAATTTGGTTAAAAAGTTTGTGATTTTTTTAAAGTGCAACAGTAATAGAAAAGTATATTATCACGGGTATCATTTTAATCGTATTGACCAAAAGAATAAAGAACACATGTCATTTTTACCGTACATTGTACGTTTTCTTTTTATTCTCTTTATTTTATAGATTATTTACATACTACTACTACTCCCAGCATGGAACAGGCTGTTCCATGCTGGGAGCAGTAGTAGCACCTAAATAATGTATAAAATAAAGAGAAGTAAACACACTTTTTATAAAATACATTCAGTAATTAAAATATATTAATAAAAAATTTCCCCCAAAAAAATTTTATTATGTATTTTATAAAAAGTGTGTTTCCATGCTGGGAGCAGTAGTAGTACCAAAATAATGTATAAAATAAAGAGAATAAAAAGTGAAAAAAAAGTAAAACACACTTTTTAAAAAATACATAATTAAAATATATTCATAAAAAATGTCAAAAAAATGAATTTAATTAATTATGTCTTTTATAAAAAGTGTGTTTACTTTTTTTTTATATTTTTTTTTTTACTTTTTATTCTCTTTATTTTTTAGATTATTTAGGTACTACTACTACTCCCAGCATGGAACAGGCTGTTCCATGCTGGTAGTAGTAGTAGTACCTAAATAATCTATAAAATAAAGAGAATAAAAAGTAAAAAAATAAAATAAAAAGTTAAAAACACCAAGCGGCCTACACCAGGAGTGAAGGGTGATGTCACATATAATCACCGCCTGCACCAGAGCGGAGGAGGATGGATGCGGTCCAGTTGCTGCTCTGTACAGGTGCACAGAGATATATATATATATTAATTATTATATTTGCTACTGGGGGTAGCTACCTGGCTAAAGAGGGTGGGGAATAACTGGGTACTTGGAGGTAGAGAAGTAGAGGACAGCACCAGTCCCAGCCACTAGAGATGAGCGAACTTACAGTAAATTCGATTCGTCACGAACTTCTCGGCTCGGCAGTGGATGACTTTTCCTGCATAAATGAGTTCAGCTTTCAGGTGCTCCGGTGGGCTGGAAAAGGTGGATACAGTCCTAGGAGACTCTTTCCTAGGAATGTATCCACCTTTTCCAGCCCACCGGAGCACCTGAAGGCTGAACTAATTTACGCAGGATACGTCATCAACTGCCGAGCCGAGAAGTTCGTGACGAATCGAATTTATTGTAAGTTCGCTCATCTCTACCAGCCACTATACAAGCGACCGTCCAGATCACAAGACAATCGAAGCACTACAGGTCACAGCATTCAAGTAGCAGACTCCCAAGTCTTTGCAAAAACTTGTCTTTTTATTGGTTACCAGCAATCGCATTCCTGGTAACCAATAGACAACAGCTTTTTGCAAAGAATTTGGAGTCTGCTACTTGAATGCTGTTGCACCAACCAGTGCAAAAAAATTTGGGAAATTGCAGCGCTGTCCACAACCGAGATGGATAAATCTTTTTGCTTTATTGATACATTTAACGTGTTTCAAGGACGCTCTGTCCTCTTCCTCAGACCTGGTTGGTCTGAGGAAGAGGACAAAGCATCCTTGAAACGCGTTACATGTATCAATAAAGCAAAAAGATTTATCCATCTTGGTTGGTGCAACAAACCTGCTTCCATATTCCCACGCTGCTGCGAGGGCGGGTCTAGCTGCAGTCCAAAGTGAATATCCACACAACCATCCGAAAGGACTTTCTACACATACCCGTACGAGCGTTGTGCCTCTAATCAGCACAACTGTATCCGGTGAGTCTCTCTGCTTTTGGGGCCCGTCCGGATTAGTACTGTTCTTCACCATGGAGCACTTTGTCTCTCTCTCTTTTTTCACTTGAATGCTGTGACCTGTAGTACTTCGACTGGGTACTTGAAGGGGTAGCATACTGCCTACGGGGCCAGCTGTTTGGGGCATTATTACTATTTGGGGGACTATAGATGGGGAGCGTGTATAGAACTGGGATGCGTGTTGGAAAAGGCTGGAGCTTTAGTCTATGTTCAGACGATAGAAAGTCCACATAGATGCGGGAATTGCGCTGGCGCATTCATGGGGACGGAATTCCACATCTTTTCAATCATATGCGTTACTTCTGCATGAATACACGGTGCACGTAAAAAATAAAAACTGTAATCAAAAAGTTAAATTCCGCACAAAATTCACACCAAATCCGCATTTAGCGGAGAAAAAAAAAAAAAAAACATTTTAAGGAGCTTCTGCATCAGGGGAGATTAATGGGGGGAGATTTATCAAAACCAGTGTAGAGGAAGAGTGGTGCAGTTGCCCATAGCAACCAATCAGATCACTTTCATTTTCACAGGCCTTTTGAAAAATGAAAGAAGCGATCTGATTGGTTGCTATGGGCAACTCAGCAACTTTTCCTCTGGACAGGTTTTGATAAATCTCCCCCATGGGGTGCACATTTATAATACACACACACTATATATATATAGATTAGTTAGGAGTAGCCGTATTAGTCCAGTGATGCAAAAAGCAAAATCATCGGTAGTTGCAGTATCTTGTAATAACCTTTTTTATTGTACTAACAAGATTTTGTAGAGACAAGCTTTCGGGATTCCTCCCTTTATCAAGTCCCACACCAAGAAAGGCATAATATACAGCCAAGCCATCAGGTACCACCGCATCTGCTCCAACCCTGATGACAGAGACATCTACAAACGCTAGCTGAGAAATTTAAGCAAAAAGGTTACAAACCAAGGACCATCCATAAGAAAATCCACTCTGCTCTTCAAACACCACGTGAACACCTGCTGCAATACAGAGAGAAACAAACCTCATCACGCGTACCACTGGTAGCCACATACAATCCTTGAGGAAATACGCAAAATCATCAAGGACCTGCAGCCAATACTAGCAGGAGATGAGGTGTTAAAGCAAATCTTTCCTGAACCACCCATCTTGGCCTTCAGACAACCACCCAACTTAAAACAAAAGCTGGTCAATAGGAAACTACCCACAGACACATCAGATACAGACAATGGGACCAAACCCTGCGCCAAACCGCGCTGTAAACTCTGTCAACACATCTGCACAAATTCTGAGGCCACAACGACAAGACATATAACACCAAGGGACAATACTCGTGCACCACAGAGAATGTAGTCTACATGATACAATGCACCAAGTGTGACCTGGGATGTTACATTGGGGAGACCAGTCAGCCACTCAATAAAAGGATGAACCTCCACAGATCGTCCATCAACAACCATAGAGAAAAGGACTATTGCACCCCAGTTGGACACCATTTCACCCAAACAGGTCACTCCCTACAGGACCTCAAAATCAAGATCCTGAAAGGAAACTTCAAGAACACCCAGGAAAGAAAGACATTTGAAGCCAAAATGATAGTTCTTTATGACTCCAAGAACAGAGGACTTAATGTGGATTTAAGCTTCTTATCCCATTATCAAAATTTCCTATAACTTTTGCTAAACTGTCTTCCCTCTCCCTGCTCTAACACCATTACACCCCTGCTCCCCCTCCCCTGTCTAGTCTTATCTTCAGTCTATGGCTCTATAGTAAAATTGTCTGTCCAGCGTAACCACCATTCTCACCTCTGTTCTCCAGACCCCCCCCCCCCCTCCTCATCCTTATCTGTATCTATCGTCCTATTGCTATACAATTCATGGCCCAACTTAATGTCCATTCTCCACTAATGTTGTTTTAACCCCTGCATATTTTGTGAGATAGAACCTGTGTTTTCTCCTTGTGAGCTCAGAAATGCTTATGACTTGATAAAGGGAGGAATCCCGAAAGCTTCTCTACATAATCTTGTTAGTCCAATAAAAAAGGTTATTACAAGATACTGCAACTACCGATGATTTTGCTTTATATTATATATATATATATATATATATATATATATATATATATATATATGTTATATACACAGTGAAATCTCCCTTAGTGGACACCTCCAAATAAGGAAATTTGGATAGAAGTAGAAATCGGAGTTATGTCGCAAACCAGCAGACTAATAGTCTCGTAAATAATAAAAACTTCTCTATTTTGCCAGTATACAACGTGTTTCAGGACTACAGTCCCTCTTCGTCAGGTACATAATCCTACATGATGTAAACCTATGTACCTGATGAAGAGGCACTGTAGCCTTGAAACGTGTTGTATACCGGCATAATAAAGAAGCTTTTAATATTTACTAGACTTTTCTTCTGCTGGTTTGCACCATAACCCCCGATTTCTACTTCTATCCAAATTCTCTGTTACCTCGGCTGAGGGACCCCCAGGCTGACACTGGGAGGCAGCACCACAAACATTAACCATTGTGCTAATAGCAGTTGTGTCTGATACACAACCAAATCAGGTGAGCGGATCACTGCGACCAATCCTGTATTATTTATTCTCTAAGATTTCCTTAGAAATACTACGCTGTGAGGAGCTCTGCCCATTTTTGTTTCTAGGGAAGATTAAACGACACTGGGAGATTCTCCTGTAATGTTCCTTTTTATCGTGTTTTATGACTATTATTAGTGAGTACAGGACAATATTCTGTCATTTAGAAACATTTTTGAGCCTTTTTTCTCAATAGGGGACACTTTTTTATTCCCTGTGAGTGTCCGCTATTGGGAGGTTCTACTGGGTGTGTATATGTGCGCATGTAGTGCCTGTATAGGTGCATTTAGTTGGTTTTCTTAACCCCCTTTTTCTATATTTGTCTATTGAGCCGGTCACGGGGAGGGTCATTTCGGTCCCACACACACTTAAAGGAGATATCCAGTGGTGAAAAACTTATCCCCTATCCTAAGGATAAGTTTCAAATCGCGGGGGGTCTGACCGCTGGGGCCCCCCGCGATCTTTTGTATGGGGCCCCAACAGCCCGCGGGAAGGGGGCGTGTTGACCTCCGCACGAAGCAGCGGCTGACACGCCCCCCTCAATACAACTCTATGGCACAGCCTTTGGCAATCTCCGGCTCTGCCATAGAGATGTATTGAGGGGGCGTGTCGGCCGCCGCTTCGTGTGGTGTTCAACACGCGCTATCCGGCCAGCGAGCCGGGGCCTCATACAGAGAGATCGCGGGGGGCCCCAGCGGTCGGACCCCCCGCGATCTGAAACTTATTCCCAATCCTTAGGATAGGGAATAAGTTTTTCACCACAGGACTACCCCTAAAAAGGGGCTATCCAGGATTAAAAAAAGAGATTATTCCAAATTGAAACAGCGCCACTCTTGTCCTCTGGTTGCCTGCCATATGGCAGAGCAGTTACACTGAAGTGAATAGTATTGAGCTGCAATTCCGCACACAGCCAGCTGACAAAGGTGGAGTTAAAAGGGGTTATCCAGGAAAAAATACTTTATCTCAACTGGCTCCAGAAAGTTAAACAGATTTGTAAATTACTTCTATAAAAAAAAACTTAATCCTTTCAGTACTTAAGAGCTGCTGAAGTTGAGTTGTTCTTTTCTGTCTAAGTGCTCTCTGATGACACCTGTCTCGGGAACTGTCCAGAGTAGAAGCAAATCCCCATAGCAAACCTCATCTACTCTGTGCAGTTCCCGAGACAAGCGGAGATGTCAGCAGAGAGCAATGTTGCCAGACAGAAAAGAACAACTCAACTTCAGCAGCTGATAATTATTGGAAGGATTAAGATTTTTTAATAGAAGTAATTTACAAATCTGTTTAACTTTCTGGAGCCAGTATATATATATATATATATATATATATATATATATATATATAAAGTTTTTTCCTGGAATACCCCTTTAATTTGGGAAGAAAGAAGCCATGTTTTTTCATTTTCTTGGATAATAAATTCTTATCAACTATTGTAGGAAGAACTTCACATATTCCATAGAAAATATTAAAACTTTTTTTTTTTTTTTTTTTAAACAAAAATTAAGTTAAAAATATTCTACATGAGCTGTACACAGAGGACATATTTCACACTTCATCTATAGGCTGCATCTTTGCTTCCCAAGCAAAGTGCCTCCAGCTGTTGCAAAACTACAACTCCCAGCATGCCCGGACAGGCTTTGGCTGTCCGGGCATGCTGGGAGTAGTAGTTTTGCAACAGCTGTAGGCACCCTTGTTGAGAAACACTGGTATACATTGGTCCATCCAGCTGCTTCCAGTGTAATCACACAGCACCCCCTGCTGGCCACCACCAGAACTGCATCTTCTCCACATGGCGGATTATATCTAAAACTTTTGCAGGAATTTGAGGACCAGGTCGCGGAGTCGGACCCTCAGCCGCTCGTCGTGTTCGCAGATGATGTGGGTGGAGTCCTCCTCGAACTGGATGAGAGTGTCCGCCTCCTGTAAGTGCACCATGTGACCCTTGGGGGTGTCTTCAATCTTCACGTCTGAGAAACCGTGCTAGGGGAGGGGAAGACAACCGCAAGATCACAGAACTGACACCAACAACCATGTATCTAAGCCTTTCAAGTGTGATTCTATTCTAGTGCGAGTCCAAATGGTGTATCTAACTCTATTGTGTATAATGCTGTGTAGTTGAGCCGCTGTGTAGTTTAGTAGCTGAGCTGATGTATCTAATCCTATAATGATTAATTATGGGACTGTATCCAAGTGTATCTCATGTGATACAGTTTGATTAGAGATGTATCTGTCTAAAAAGGTGTATCTAATCCTATAAAGTGTTTGAACACCTGCTGCGAGATGTCTTTCAAGGGTGATTCTATTGGCAGAGAAATGTATCTAAGTCTAAATGGTGTATCTAACTCTCGTGTATAATACTCTGTAGTTGAGTAGCAATTCTAATGTTATGATGTGATACTGGGCTGCTGAGCCGATGTATCTAATCCTATTATGAGTAATTATGTGACTGTATCCAAGTGTATCACATGTGACATTGTCTGCTTAGAGATGTATTCAAGCCTAAAAAGGTGTATCTAATCCTATCAAGTGTCAGAATTGCACTTGATACACATCTCAGCAGGTGTACAGACACTTAATAGGATTAGATACACCTTTTTAGGCTTGGATACATTTCTCAGCAAATAGAATAAGACTTGATACTCGTCTCTCAGCAGGTGTACAATTTGCTGAGAAAGGTATCCAAGTCTAAATGGTGTATCTAACTCTGTCGTGTACAATGCTGCGTTGTTGAGCTGTGTTTCTAATCTTATGATGTGATACTAGGCTGATGAGGCGATGTATCTAATCCTTTTATGGGTAATAATGTCTGCTGAGCTGACTGTATCCAAGTCTATCATGTGTGATACAGTATGCTTGGAGATGTATCCAAGTCCAAAAAGGTGTATCTAATCCTATGGAGTGTTTGTACACCTGCTGAGAAATGTACAATATACACTGCTCAAAAAATATCTAAGTGTTTCCTTTATAACACGTCCTAGATCTGAATGAATGAACTAATCGTAGGAAATACTTTCCTCTTTACATAGTTGAATGTGACAACAAAATCATCACAAAAATTATCAATGGAAATG
This sequence comes from Hyla sarda, assembly GCF_029499605.1. Lineage (NCBI taxonomy): Eukaryota > Metazoa > Chordata > Amphibia > Anura > Hylidae > Hyla > Hyla sarda. The sequence goes on from NC_079191.1 coordinate 17,132,829, forward strand.
AAATGTATTAACCCCTGGAGGTCTGGATATGGAGTCACACTCAAAATCACAGTGGAAAACCCCACTACAGGCTGATCCAACTTTATGTTATGTCCTTATACAAGTCCCAATGAGGCTCAGTAGTGTGTGTGGCCTCCACGTGCCCGTATGACCTCCCTACAACGCCTGGGCATGATCCTGATGAGGTGGAGGATGGTCTCCTGAGGGATGTCCTCCCAGACCTGGACTAAAGCAGCCGCCAACTCCTGGACAGTCTGTGGTGGATGGAGCGAGACGTCCCTGATCTGCTCAATCGGATTCAGGGGAACGGGCGGCCAGTCCATAGAATCAATGCCTTCCTCTTGTAGGAACTGCTGACACACTCCAGCCACATGAGGTCTAGCATTGTCTTGTATTAGGAGGAACCCAGGGCCAACCGCACCAGCATATGGTCTCACACGGGGTCTGAGGATCTCGGTACCTAATGGCAGTCAGGCTACCTCTGGCAAGCACATGGAGGGCTGTGCGGCCCGCAAAGAAATGCCACCCCACACCATTACTGACCCACCGCCAAACCGGTCATGCTGGAGGATGTTGCAGGCAGCAGAATGTTCTCCACGGCGTCTCCAGACTCTGTCACGTCTGTCACATGTGCTCAGTGTGAACCTGCTTTCATCTGTGAAGAGCACAGGGCCACAGTGGAGAATTTGCCAATCTTGGTTTCTCTGGCAAATGCCCAACGTCCTGCACGGTGTTGGGCTGTAAGCACAACCCCCACCTGTGGACGTCGGGCCCTCATACCCCCCTCATGGAGTCTGTTTCTGACCATTTGAGTGGACACATGTACATTTGTGGCCTGCTGGAGGTCATTTTGCAGGGCTCCTCCTGGATACATCACTTTGTAGTTGGTATCACACTTAACAGACACATCTCTAAACAGACAGTATCTAAGCTCATATTGTGCAATACTCTGTTAATGAGCAGTGTATCCTAATCTTACCATGTACAATACTGTCTGCTCATCTGGATGTATCTAAGCCTATTAAGTGATACACCTTTTAGCCATCTCTCAGCAGACTGTATCACTTAATAGGCTTAGATACATCCAGATGAGCAGACAGTATTTTACATGGTAAGATTAGGATACACTGCTCATTAACAGAGTATTGCTCAATATGAGCTTAGATACTGTCTGTTTAGAGATGTGTCTGTTAAGTGAAATACCAACTACAAAGTGATGTATCCAAGTCTAAATGATGCATCTAAAACCCATGATGTGTAATACTGTGTTGATGAGGTGTATCTAAGCTCATGTTGTGTGATACGCAGTGTATCCTAATCTTACAACGTTGTAATACTGTCTGCTCACGTGGATGTATCTAAGCCTATCACGTGTTATACCTTTTAGACATCTTTCAGACTGTATCACATGATAGGCTTAGATATATCCAGGTGAGCACAGAGAAGGATACACTGCTTTTTAACAAAGTATCACACAACATGAGCTTAGATACACTGCTTAGCAACACAGTATTACACATCATAGTTTGGGATAAGTCATTTAGGCTTGGATACATCACTTTTGTAGTAAGTATCACACTTGACAGACACCTCTCTCAACAGACAGTCACCCAGGATAGGTGTACAAACAATTGGATTAGATACACCTTTTAGCCATCTCTCAGCAGACCGTATCTAATCCAAATCAAGTGTTTGTACACCAATCCTGGGTGACTGCTGAGGCGTCTGTCAAGTGTGATACTTACTACAAAACTGATGTATCCAAGCCTAAATGATGTATCCCAAACTATGACGTGTAATACTGTGTTGCTGAGCAGTGTATCTAAGCGCACTCTTACAAAATGTAATACTGTCTGTTCACCTGGATGTATCTAAGCCTATCCCGTAATGCAGTCTGCTGGTGTATGAAACACTAAAACGGTGTATCTAATACTACTGTGTGTAATTTTGTGCCCAAAACAATGGGATTCATTTTTCTGAAATATGTAACCAATCTTCTCACGTGTGGTACAGTCTGCTGAGCTGTGTATCTAAGCCTGTCATGTGTGATACAGTCTGTGACCTGTTAGATCTGTAAAATAGTTTCTGTCTGCAAGTGCCACTAGGGGGAGCTCATTCAACATGGATTATGGAGTTTAATGGAAGCTGTATGCAAGGAGCTCCCCCTGGTGGTGGCAGATAGCAGCTAGAAGATCAGCAATAAGCAGTATACCTCCAGCTGTTGCAAAACTACAACTCCCAGCATGCCCAGACAGCCGAAGGCTGTCCGGGCTTGCTGGGAGTTGTAGTTTTGCAATAGCTGGAGGTACACTGTCAGTATTACATCTGGCATCCCCAGTGCTGATTGCTTATCTTCTAGTTTCCATCAGCCACCACTAGAGGGAGCTCACTGCATACATTTAATATAATTCACTCACTTTCTCCAGAGTTTGCACGAACTGTTCTACAGGGATGGAGCCGCTTAGCAGGGGCTTGAAGAGCTGGGTGTCGGGGGTCTCCTCAGTCACCCGTTTCCGCTTCTTGCTGGACTGGGCGGGCGGTGCAGGCTTAGGTGGAGGCTAAGGGTAGAAGAAGACGACATGTCCTTCAGAAGATGGAGGAATAACATAATAGAAGCAAGTAGTTAAAGGGGTACTCCGGTGGAAAACAATTATTATTATTATTATTTTTTAATCAACTGGTGCCAGAAAGTTAAACAGATTTTTAAATTAATTCTATTTAAAAATCTTAATCCTTCCAGTACTTATCAGCTGCTGTATGCTCCAAAGGAAGTTGTGAAGTTCTTTCCAGTCTGACCACAGTGCTCTCTGCTGACACCTCTGTCCATGTCAGGAACTGTCCGGAGCAGGAGAGGTTTACTATGGGGATTTGCTCCTACAGTCCCCGACATGGACAGAGGTGTCAGCAGAGAGCACTGTGGTCAGACTGGAAAGAACTACACAACTTCCTCTGGAGCATACAGCAGCTGATAAGTACTGTAAGGATTATGATTTTTAAATAGAAGTACTTCAACTTTCTGGCATCAGTTAATTTAAAAAAAATTGTTTTCCACCGGAGTACCCCTTTAATGTAATTGCCCCTCCCCTAGTTGCGTTCCTTATACAAGCTTCAGCAACAGCGCCCCCTACAACAGCGAGGGCCACAGCGCCCCCTCCTGCCGAAATAAACGAAACTGCTCTCACCTGCAAGACATGTTTGTTGTCTTTGGTATAGAGGACGGCAGAAACGGTCGCCAGGGAAACTCCGGGTTTAATCTCCATCGGCACCAGGGACTCCGCCAGCTAAACCCGGGAAAACGTATCAATCCGGATGTAAAGACTTATAAGGAAACGTATTCTTACCCATCATGCACCTCACCTCCGGCATGATTTCTATCTTCTCATAGCGCCTCTTGAAGGGGAGGGTCAGCACATCCGCCCGGCGGTAGGACATAGGAGGGGGTAGGCTGTCGATCATGAGGTCGGAGCGGTGGGACTGGGACGCCGGCGGCTGCGTGTATTGTTCAGGGCACACAACATGCAGGGGCTGCAGGGAGACAGAATACAGTCAGGACCCTGATGGTAATGTTGTTTAACTGGTTAACGACCAAGGACGTGGTATGGCGCACACTCCCTGGGGTGGTCCAGTGGGGTGGATGCCCCCCCCCCGCAGCTCAATCGCACGCCGAGGGGGGGTGTGGATGGGGGTAGAGGGCGACCCACTGCTGAGGTAGCCGGAGGGCTTACCACTCCTTCTGTGCTGGCTGCTGTGCTGTGAATGATAAAGCCTGGAAGGACCAGACTGTATCAATCGAGCACAGAGCACTCAGATCAATGTGGTTCTATGGAACCAGATTGATCTGTATGAGGAATCTAATGATTAAACTAAAAGTGTAATTATAAAAAATAAAAGTTTAACAAAAGTTTTTGTAAAAAAACACACATTAACCCCTTTAAATTAAAAAGTTTAAATCACCCCCCCCCCTTTTCCCAAAGTCCATATAAAAAAATATTAAAACATATTAAAAATAAAACGTGGTATCGCCACGTGCGTAAATGTCCGAACTATAAAAATACAATGTTAATTAGACCGCAATGGTGTACGGTGAAAGTCCAAAATTGCGTGTTTTTTGTCACTTTGTATACTTAAAAAATAAAAAATAAATGTCCCATCAAAACAAAAATGGTACCGATGAAAGCTTCAGAACATGGCGCAAAAAATGAGCCCTTTACCGCCCCGTAAATGAAAAAATAAATAAATAAGTTATAGGGGTCAGAAGAGGAAATTTTAAACCTACGAATTTTCATGCATAAAAGTTATAATTTTTTAACAGAGGTAAAACAAAATCAAACCTACATAAGTAGGGTATCCTATTAATTGTATGAAAACAAGCCCTCATATGAGTTTGTAGGTGGAAAATTAAAAGCTTATGATTTTTAGAAGGTGAGGAGGAAAAAACGAAAGTGCAAAAATGAAAAAAAAACAAAAAAAAAACTGTGATCCTTAGGGGGTTAAAAAAATAAATAAATAAAAAAAATAACATTCTGCCTTATCCAGATAAGTTTGTTAAAATGTATCAGTCTTCCCACTTAAAGAAGAGATCCAAGAAAGGTTTTATATCTCAACATAGGCTAAAATTAGATAATGTAGAGGTTCTTGTGTATGACTTGTGCTTACCCTTTTTAGCTGATGTGGCAAATGCTTTTCGGACATACTGACTCCCGTTTCATCACTGAAATAATTTCCTAATGCTGCCTACATTTCCCATGAATCCTCTGGCGTTGCAGAGAGAGGGGGTGGAGTCTGATCACTGCACCTGGTTATCTAATTAGGCTGCTGGAGGTCACCCAGGTGAACTGATTAGACTCATAAGTGGGTTGGTATCAGTTCACATTACGTGCAGTTTTGATGCATTTTCTTAATAATTAATAACTACTATATTTCCTGATCTCAGAGATAGCAGCAGCAGTATACAGATAGAGCTGGAGGGGAGGTGAATAACTACTATATTTCCTGATCCCATTAGAGATAGAAGCAGCAGTATACAGAGAGCGGGAGGGGAGGGGTCTGTGAGCTAGCAGGAGAGATCTGATGATGTAATCTGGTAGGTCACAGAAAGTCAGCTGACCTGGGACTGATTTTTGTGGGTTAGACTGTGATCACATGACCCAGTTACAGTAATGAAGTACTTATTTAAGGTCCTGTGTGACCAGCCAACTTAGTCATATGTATGGGAGCCTCCCAACTCTCCTCCCACATCATCTGATCCTTTTGTTCTCTGGGGATCCATACACTCGGCTTTCCAAGGACAGTGGAGCAGAAATGAAGCGGCATAGTGCTCAGCAGTCCCCAAAAGTCTCTGAGGGGAAGGGGTTAAACCAGGAGCCTCACCTGGACCTCCTTGAGAAGTTTTGACACCTGGATGAAGTTGAGTCTGGTGTCAATGGGACAATAGACGCATTTCATGGCCAGCGGCTGGTACGGGGCCAGGGCGTCCAGGTAAGAGAAGTCCGGCTCTGAGGGATAAGAAGAGGTTACACAGCAGAATCGGAAGACGTCATGTGACTCAAGGACTCTAGAAGAAATGGCGGCCGACACCTAGAATAATCCCCTGTGGTCCCTCCCATTGGTCGTACATACCGGTGAAGATGATGGTGTTCAGACTGGACTTCCCCCACAGCTCCATGAAGTGGACCACGTCTCCGAAGCGCAGGGTGGGGTGACCGGTGAACACGACGCACGGCTGCTTGAAGTCATTGCTGAAGTCGCCGTGGATGCTGGGATAATGCTTCAGCTTATTGGTCTGGATCAACTGGGGAATAAAGGGAAAAACATAGGAAAAAGGATATACAGTAGTTATTAGGGATGTAAGAAAAAAATCGATTCTCGCGATAATCGCGATTTTTCATTTGCCGATACAGAATTGATTCAAAATATTTTTGAATCGATTCTTTTAGGGATGTGGAATTTTTAATAAAACGCACTTTTCTTACCTGCCAACGAGCCCGCGGAGCTCCGGTACAGGTGTTCGGTCCCCGGGCTGTATTCTTCTTACTTCCTGTTAGTCCGGCACGTCACATGGAGCTTCAGCCTATCACCAGCGGAGGCGGGACATCGCTGCGGCTGGTGATAGGCTGAAGCTCCATGTGACGTGCCGGACTAACAGGAAGTAAGAAGAATACAGCCCGGGGACCGAACACCTGTACCGGAGCTCCGCGGGCTCGTTGGTAGGTAAGATAAAGTGCGTTTTATTTTATTTTGCAGCCCGGACGGGATAACATGAGAAAAGTGAGCACCGGAGTACTAGATCGCCGCTGTCAAAGCTGACAGCGGCGTCTATTGGGATCTATGAATGCTCCCAGGTGGGCGATATATCGCGATGTATCGTCACCTAGACGGTATCGCGATATATCGCGATATATCGAATCGCCACACTGGTATCGCGATTCGAATCGAATCGCCAAATTCTTGGCGATTCACACCCCTAGTAGTTATACACATCCCCTCCAGCTCTATCTGTATACTGCTGCTGCTATCTCTATGTGATCAGGATATATAGTAGTTATACACATCCCCTCCAGCTCTATCTGTATACTGCTGCTGCTATATCTATGTGATCAGGATATATAGTAGTTATACACCTCCCCTCCAGCTCTCTCTATACACTGCTGCTGCTATCTCTATGGGATCAGGATATACAGTAGTTATACTCTTTACCTCCAGCTCTATCTGTATACTGCTGCTGCTATCTCTATGGAATCAGGATATATAGTAGTTATACACCTCCCCTCCAGCTCTCTTTATACACTGCTGCTGCTATCTCTATGGAATCAGGATATATAGTAGTTATACACCTCCCCTCCAGCTCTATCTGTATACTGCTGCTCTCTCTATGGGATCACTATCTATAGTAGTTATAAATTGGGATTTATAACAATGGTGATTTTTGGTCAAATTGCTTTCTTCTCATGGTAAAATTTCTCTTTAAAAGAAAATGCATCAAAATTGCCCATAATTTGAACTGACCCCAACCCACGTATAAGTCTCATCAGTTTAGACTTCTGGTTGCTGCAGTTTAGTCAGGTGATTAGGTTGGTCTTATTAAGTGTATTTCAGTGATGAGACTCCACCCCCTCCTGAAAACTCCTATGCCTGCCACATCAGCTAAAACAGGTAAGCACTAGACATACACAAGAACCTCTACATTATTTTCTAATAATAGTCCATGCTGCACTATTCCTTATGGGGGAACATTACCTGCACATCTTAATACGGCAGCCTGAATGCTTAGTAATGGGGATGAGGGCACAAAGGTGACAATAGTAGAGATCTCTGCAGCATCACACAACATAGGACACAATTCCCATTCATTTCTATGGCAGATACCGTATATACTCGAATATAAGCCGAGCCCCTAATTTCACCCCAAAAACCCAGGAAAAGTTATTGACTCGACTATAAGCCTAGGGTGGGAAATACATCATCCCCCCCCCCCTGTCATCATCCAGACCCCCGTCATTAACACCCTTATCATCATTACCCTGTCATCATCCCACACCCCTCCCTTCACCATCACCGCCTGTCATCATCCCACCCCCCCCTTCATCATCCCCCGCCTGTCATCATCCCCCGCCTGTCATCATACCACCCCCCCCCTTCATCATCCCCCGCCTGTCATCATCCCCCCCTTCATCATCCCCCGCCTGTCATCATCCCACCCTCCCCCCCTTCATCATCCCCCGCCTGTCATCATCCCACCCCCCCTTCATCATCCCCCGCCTGTCATCATCCCCCGCCTGTCATCATACCACCCCCCCCTTCATCATCCCCCGCCTGTCATCATCCCCCCCTTCATCATCCCCCGCCTGTCATCATCCCACCCTCCCCCCCTTCATCATCCCCCGCCTGTCATCATCCCACCCCCCCCCCTTCATCATCCCCCGCCTGTCATCATCCCACCCCCCCTTCATCATCCCCCCCTTCATCATCCCACCCCCCCTTCATCATCCCCGCCTGTCATCATCCCACCCCCCCTTCATCATCCCACCCCCCCTTCATCATCCCCCCCTTCATCATCCCACCCCCCCTTCATCATCCCCGCCTGTCATCATCCCACCCCCCCCTTCATCATCCCCGCCCGTCATCATCCCACCCCCCTTCATCATCCCCGCCTGTCATCATCCCACCCCCCCCCCCTTCATCATCCCCGCCTGTCATCATCCCACCCCCCCCTTCATCATCCCCGCCTGTCATCATCCCCGCCTGTCATCATCCCACCCCCCCCTTCATCATCCCCGCCCGTCATCATCCCACCCCCCTTCATCATCCCCGTCCGTCATCATCTCACCCCCCTTTCATCATCCCCACCCCCCCTTCCTCATCTCCGCCTGTCATCATCCCCCCCCCCATCATCACCACCTGTCGTCATCCCCCCCCCCCCATCATCACCGCCTGTCATCATCCCCCCCCCTCATCATCACCACCTGTCATCACCCCACCCCCCCTTCATCATCCCCGCCTGTCATCATCCCCCCCCCTTCATCATCACCGCCTGTCATCATCCCACACCCCCCTTCATCATCACCGCCTGTCATCATCCCACACCCCCCCCTCCATCATCACCGCCTGTCATCACCCCACACGCCCCCTTCATCATCCCCCCCCCATCATCAGCACCTGTCATCATCCCCCCCACCTCATCATCACCGCCTGTCATCATCCCACCCCCCCTTCTTCATCCCCCCCCCCCTTCATCATCCCCACCTGTCATCATCCCACCCCCCCTTCATCATCCCCGCCTGTCATCATCCCACCCCCCCTTCATCATCCCCGCCTGTCATCATCCCACCCCCCCTTCATCATCACCGCCTGTCATCACCCCACACCCCCCCCTTCATCACCGCCTGTCATCACCCCACACCCCCCCCCCTTCATCATCTCCCCCCCCCCCTCATCATCACCACCTGTCATCATCCCCCCCACCTCATCATCACCGCCTGTCATCATCCCCCTGTCATCATCCCTGCTATCGGCTGTCTGGGCATGCTGGGAGTTGTAGTTTTGCAACATCTGGAGGTCCGCAAGTTGAAGACCACTGAGAAGGTATTGACAGGCGGAGAGTTCACTCGAGTATAAGCTGAGGGGGATCGTTTCCAGCACGAAAAATCGTGCTGAAAAACTCGGCTTATACTCGAGTATATACGGTAAGTATGTGTACAATCTCTATTGAATCCGTGTATGTGATTTCAGCTGTATACATAGCAAACATTTACATATTTCAGGGCTTTTTTTTTTTTTTTTGACACTGGTGCGCAGACCTCAGCATGGCGGACTGTAGACAACTGGTGCATTATGGGATCTTACCTCTGCGTGCGGAAATGGAGGTTCTGGGAGATAGACCTTAGTCTGCTTGTTGTGACATAGCCTGAAGAAGAGAGAAAACTCAAGTTACTGATATCTACTGCCATCTTGTGGTGGAAGGGTATATTGCAGAAGCCAAAATTTGCTATTAAAGGGGTACTCCGGTGAAAAACATTTTATTATTATTATTTTTTTTTTTATGAATCAACTGGTACCAGAAAGTTAAACAGATTTTTATATTACTTCTATTAAAAAATCTTAATCCTTCCAGTTCTTATTTGCAGCAGTATACTAAGTTCTTTTCTTTTTGGATTTATTTTCTGTCTGACCACAGTGCTCTCTGCTGACACCTCTGTCCATGTCAGGAACAAATCCCCATAGCAAGCCTATGCTGCTCTAGACAGTTTCTGACACGGACGGAGGTGTCAGCAGAGAGCACTGTGGTCAGACAGAAAGGAACTACACAACTTCCTGTGGAGCATACAGCAGCTGATAAGTACTGGAAGGATTGGCATTTTTTAATAGAAGTAATTTACAAATCTGGCTCCAGTTCAGTAAACTTTCTGCACCAGTTCCTTTAAAAAAAAATATTTTCCACCAGAGTACGTCTTTAACCCCTTAACCCCTTAAGGACGCAGGACGTAAATGTACGTCCTGGTGCGGTGGTACTTAACGCACCAGGACGTACATTTACGTCCTAAGCATAACCGCGGGCATCGGAGCGATGCCCGTGTCATGCGCGGCTGATCCCGGCTGCTGATCGCAGCCAGGGACCCGCCGGCAATGGCCGACGCCCGTGAGATCGCGGGCGTCCGCCATTAACCCCTCAGGTGCCGGGATCAAAACAGATCCCGGCATCTGCGGCAGTGCGCGATTTGAATGAATGATCGGATCGCCCGCAGCGCTGCTGCGGGGATCCGATCATTCATAACGCTGCACGGAGGTCCCCTCACCTTCCTCCGTGCGGCTCCCGGCGTCTCCTGCTCTGGTCTGTGATCGAGCAGACCAGAACAGAAGATGACCGATAATACTGATCTGTTCTATGTCCTATACATAGAACAGATCAGTATTAGCAATCATGGTATTGCTATGAATAGTCCCCTATGGGGACTATTCAAGTGTAAAAAAAAATGTAAAAAAATGTAAAAGTAAAAGTAAAAAAAAAGTGAAAAATCCCCTCCTCCAATAAAAAAGTAAAACGTCCGTTTTTTCCTATTTTACCCCCAAAAAGCGTAACATTTTTTTTTTATAGACATATTTGGTATCGCCGCATGCGTAAATGTCCGAACTATTAAAATAAAATGTTAATGATCCCGTACGATTAACGGCGTGAACGAAAAAAAAAATAAAAAGTCCAAAATTCCTACTTTTTTAATACATTTTATTAAAAAAAAAATTATAAAAAATGTATTAAAAGTTTTTTATATGCAAATGTGGTATCAAAAAAAAGTACAGATCATGGCGCAAAAAATGAGCCCCCATACCGCCGCTTATACGGAAAAATAAAAAAGTTAGGGGTCATCAAAATAAAGGGATTATAAACGTACTAATTTGGTTAAAAAGTTTGTGATTTTTTTTAAGCGCAACAATAATATAAAAGTATATAATAATGGGTATCATTTTAATCGTATTGACCCTCAGAATAAAGAACACATGTCATTTTTACCATAAATTGTACGGCGTGAAAACGAAACCTTCCAAAATTATCAAAATTGCGTTTTTCGTTTTAATTTCCCCACAAAAATAGTGTTTTTTGGTTGCGCCATACATTTTATGATATAATGAGTGATGTCATTACAAAGGACAACTGGTCGCGCAAAAAACAAGCCCTCATACTAGTCTGTGGATGAAAATATAAAAGAGTTATGAGTTTTAGAAGGCGAGGAGGAAAAAATTAAAACGTAAAAATTAAATTGTCTGAGTCCTTAAGGCCAAAATGGGCTGAGTCCTTAAGGGGTTAAGGACTCAGGGTTTTTCAGTTTTTGCACTTTCGTTTTTTCCTCCTTACCTTTTAAAAATCATAACCCTTTCAATTTTCAACCTAAAAATCCATATTATGGCTTATTTTTTGCATCGCCAATTCTACTTTGCAGTGACATTAGTCATTTTACCCAAAAATCTACGGCGAAACGGAAAAAAAAATCATTGTGCGACAAAATCGAAAAAAAAACGCCATTTTGTAACTTTTGGGGGCTTCCGTTTCTACGCAGTGCATATTTCGGTAAAAATTACACCTTATCATTATTCTGTAGGTCCATACGGTTAAAATGATCCCCTACTTATATAGGTTTGATTTTGTCGTACTTCTGGAAAAAATCATAACTACATGCAGGAAAATGTATACGTTTAAAAATGTCATCTTCTGACCCCTATAACTTTTTTATTTTTCCACGTACGGGGCGGTATGAGGACTCATTTTTTGCGCCATGATCTGAAGTTTTTATTGGTATGATTTTTGTTTTGATCTGACTTTTTGATCACTTTTTATTCATTTTTTAATGTTTTAAAAAGTTACCAAAATACGCTTTTTTGGACTTTTGAATTTTTTGGCGCGTACGCCATTGACCGTGCGGCTTAATTAATGATATATTTTTATAGTTTGGACATTTACGCACGCGGCGATACACATATGTTTATTTTTTTACACTGTTTTATTTTTTTTATGGGAAATGGGGGGTGATTCAAACTTTTATTAGGGAAGGGGTTAAATGACCTTTATTAACACTTTTTTTTTACTTTTTTTGCAGTGTTATAGGTCCCATAGGGACACTGATCATTGTTATCCCATAGGGACCTATAACACTGCACACACTGATCATTGTTATCCCATAGGGACCTATAACACTGCACACACTGATCTCTTATACTGATCATTGTTATCCCATAGGGACCTATAACACTGCACACACTAATCTCTTATACTGATCATTGTTATCCCATAGGGACCTATAACACTGCACACACTGATCTCCTATGCTGGTCACTGGTGTGTATTAACACGCCTGTGATCAGTGTTATCGGCGCTTGACTGCTCCTGCCTGGATCTCAGGCACGGAGCAGTCATTCGTCGATCGGACACCGAGGAGGCAGGTAAGGCCCCTCCCGGTGTCCGATCAGCTGTTCGGGACGCCGCGGCGGTCCCAAACAGCCCGACTGAGCAGCCGGGATACTTTCAGTTTCACTTTAGAAGCGGCGGTCAGCTTTGACCGCCACTTCTAAAGGGTTAATACCGCACATCGCCGCGATCGGCGATGTGTGGTATTAGCCGCGGGTCCCGGCCATTGATTAGCGCCGGGACCCACGCGATAAGATGCGGGATCGCGGCGCGATCCCGCTTCATATCGCGGGAGCCGGCGCAGGACGTAAATATACGTCCTGCGTCGTTAAGGGGTTAAAGAGGTATTTTGGCCAAAGACATCTGGGATAGGGGATAAGATGTCTGATCGTGAGGGGCCCGCCACTGGGACCCCCCGCAATCCCTGTGCAGAATCCGCATTCTATTCTGGGCTCCTGCTCCAGTCTCGTAAACCTCTGTGTTTCCGGGACTGGATACGTGACATCACACCACGCCCCCCCCCCCTCGTGACATCACACCACGCCCCCCCCCCCTCGTGACCTCACACCACGCCCCCCCCCCCTCGTGACATCACACCACGCCCCCCCCCTCGTGACATCACACCACGCCCCCCCCTCGTGACATCACACCACGCCCCCCCTCGTGACATCACACCACGCCCCCCCCTCGTGACATCACACCACGCCCCCTCATGACATCACACCACGCCCCCCCCTCGTGACATCACACCACGCCCCCCCTCGTGACATCACACCACGCCCCCCCCCTCGTGACATCACACCACGCCCCCCCCCCTCGTGACATCACACCACGCCCCCCCCTCGTGACATCACACCACTCTTGTCCTCAGATTGTGTGTGGTATTGCAGCTCACTTCCATTGAAGGGAATGGAGCAGAGTTGTAAAACCACATACAACCTAAAGGCAATGGTGGCGCCTTTTGTGGAAGAAAGGACGTTAGTCCAGCTGTCAATCACAGAGTCCCCCCCCCACCCCCAGATCCGATGCCACCGATCGCAACTTACCACTCGGCAAAGATCTGAGAGAACTCCAGGGAGCTGTTGGCCACAGGAGAGATGAAGTAGAAGGGGACATTGGAGAGTCCGGCAGAGTCGATGTACTGGTACAGACACTCCAGGAGGTCGTAGATGACGCCAGATGGATAACAGGGCACCAGGACGTTACCGCCGTTACGTATCGTCATCGCTGCGGAGAAACAGAACAGCTGGTAATGCAGGGAAATCACAATATAACACGGAACCATCAAATAATAGTCCAGCCTATGGCTGTCCGGGCATGCTAGAAGTTGTAGTTTTGCAACAGCTGGAGGCACACTGGTTGGGAAAATCTGGCATAGACAATGCTGACTGCTGACCACCTAGCTGCCATCTGCCACCACTAGGGGGAGCTCCCTGCATACAGCACACACTGGTTTTGAGTGGTTCTCTGGTCTGATTTTTGATTGTTTTAGGGGCTTTTTTTTTTTGTTTGTTTTTTTCTTGCAGTTTTCGCCATCACTTCATAATTTATTTATTTTTTTGCACCTGGAGAGGGTGTGGCATATGTGCAAAAAATTTTTTGGCGCTAATAAGAAAAAAAAATGTTAAAAAAAATGTATTATATGTATTTCTATAATTAGAAAAATTTGTAGGATTTGCTGTGGAAACAAGCGCAAAAATTCTAAGTCTCATTGACAAAAGAGGTTACTCTGTTTGTTCTTTCACCAGAATTAAAAGGGGTATTCCAGAATTTTTATTTTATTTGACTACAGCGGCTGTAAAGTTAGTGTAGTCCATAATATAGTGTCTGTACCTGTGTGTGACGGTTTTCTCACAATTCTTCTGTGATTATTGCCCCAATGTTTATTTTTAACAGTATACAAAATTACTCAGGTCTCTGGTTTTCCCAGGTTGAAGTGCATCGAGACATGACATCACTAGTCAGGTGATCAGAGGGAGCCTGTCCTGCTTCAATGGGTGGAGCAACCGCTGAGTGGAAGTGAGATCAGTTTGCAACTGCTGGAGGCACACTGGTTAGAAAACACTGGTCTTTTGAATGGAATGGATGTGTGGGAAGGAGGAAAGTGACCTCACACTTACAAACAAGGAACTATGGGATGTGTAGTTTGAGAACAAAATCCAACAGGAAATGCCAGTTCACAAAAAGCTAGCCAAAGTATTATAGTAATCTGACAACATAGCCATTTAGCCCCAAGACAAGTGCAGATTCTTCCTAAGCATGTCCATTACTGTCTGCCAGGTACGTCCTAAAATCACCTTATGGCGGAGAACCCCTTTAAAATTCTGTGTTGGAACTTCCCAAGTGTGCTCGGATTCCGCAGCAAGTGGATTCAGCTCTTAATAATTTCGAGCAGAAAATTCGGACCGAGCATGGGTTATCCAAGTATCAAAAAACAGAGCTAATTTCTTCCAAAAAAATAAAATAAAATAAAAAATAAAATAAAAACAGCACCACCCCTGTTGTCAGGTTGTGTGTGGTATTAAAACTTTTGGCTCCATTCACTTCAGTGGAACAAAGCTGCAATACCACACCAAACCTGAGGACAGATGTGGTGCTGTTTTTGCTACAATGTATTGGTAACCCTGTGGATGGAACAAACGGGCAATTCAATTGCGGATTATAGCTGTGCCCTAATAGATGGGGGCGGTATAGTCAATCCTGGAGGAGGGAAAAAGCAGTAACTTTTATGAAGACTTAACTTTTAAGCATAATTATAAAAACCAGTCAAGATCCTGTGTGTATATATATATAAGATATATGCCTAACTATATCTTCATTGCCCATGCTACCTCTTGTCCACCCTCTCGCTCAGTGCACCTGCGGTATGCACCCAGAGTACTACATTACGAGAGCTGAAAACATAATATAGTGCCCTCCCGACGTGTTTCACAACACAAGGTGGCGTCCTCAGGGGGGGGGGGGGGGGGGGCAATGAATCTTATAATAAAGGCCAGAGATGAAACTCCAATTCTTATGATGGATCAGACATAGTGACTTACCCAGATTACTGCAGAACTCGCCCACCATTCCGTCGGGATTGGCGGTGGGGATCTGGGTGAGACCGGTGAGGATGAGGACGTCGCTGTTTTTAAGAGAGGTTTGATCCATTGGCTAAAATTAGGTAAAACAAGGATTAAAATAAAATTTGTGATAAACTGCATTTACATATAGAGCAACGCTGGTTCAAAGTGCAATATATAAGTCAAAATCCATTATACCTATCTGAGGCAAAACTACAATTCCCAGCATGCCAGGACAGCCTTCGGCTGTCCTGGCATGCTGGGAGTTGTAGTTTTGCAATAGATAGAGGCTTCCTGGTTGTTAAACACTGCTTTATGTAATGCCTTAGTATAGGAGAAATATTGTGACATATCACGATATAATTATTACAATTTACAATAACTCGTGTCATCTATTAGGACTTACCTGTGGGTGGGTAGTTAGTAGCGAAGATCCGGATACGTAGGAAAATTTTTCATGATGGGATTGAATGATCCAGTTGGAACTGCCGAGAGCGTAACCGGAACTGAGCGGCGTCACCTGGACGGCGCCAAACAGTTCCTGTGAAAAAAACAAAAACAAAATCAGAGTGTATTACACAATATCGCCACTAGAGGGAGCAGCAACACTACAGATTATGGCAGTGTTTCCCATATGCAGCTCTCTATCTGATGCAAAACTACAACAGACATGCTGGGAGTTGTAGTTTTGCAACAGCTGGAGGCGCCCTGGTTGGGAAACTGAGATAAGTTAGTGGTTAGGCTATAGACACTCACTATTTTTTGGGAATACCCAACCAGCTGGATCTTGCTGAGCGCAGCGTTCACCTCCTGCATCGTGTAACATTTGCGCCACGTGAAAACCTCCACCGCGTCCTTCAGGGGGGCCGGGAGCTGCCTGCACAAAGCAAGGGGCAATAGAGAGAGTTTTGCCAAAAACTGCGGGTCAAAGCTTTGTCTCAATTTCCTGTGCAGTGATTCAATACAATCTATTATTCGCAGTTATCAGCCATTTGTTCTGTGGAGAGTCCGCAGTGGTTAAAGCGCGCTTCAATGGGGGGCGAGCGACAAAAGTACAAAACACACACAAATTGTACTGCAACTTTCTAATATACTTTGTATTTGAATTCCTTATCTAGGGTGCTAGATCTCTGCTTGCCTGCATTGAATGGAAACATCCATAAAGGGGTACTCCACCGGAAAACATCTTATCTCCTATCCAAAGGATAAGGGAAAAAATATTGAATCTATAAAATTTAAAAGTGACCACAAAGCCCCAAATACACAAACACGATATCAATAAAAACTACAGATTGCGGCACAAAAAATAAAAAACACAACAACAACAACAACAGCAGCAGCAGCAACAACAACAACCACCCTAATACACCCCCGGTACGGAAAAATAGAATAGGTCAGTTTTACAGGTTAAATTTAACCAAAATTTGCAATATTGCGGTTTTCTTTTTTTAAATTTTACCACACACAATTTTTTTTTAAATAATTTTTTTTATAAGTGTTAAAATATTTGTTTTTTTAATAATTAAAGGAGTAGTCCATTCCTGAAAAGCTTATCCTCTATGCTAAGGATGGGGATAAGTTTCAGGTCATGGACGTCCAATCGCTGGGGCCCCCCCTGTGATCTCCTGTACGGGGCCCCGGCAGCCCGCGGGAAGGGGGCGCTGCCTTCGGCAATCTTCGGCTCTTCCATAGAGTTGTATTGAGTGGGCGTGTCAGACGCCGCTTCGTGCGGTGGTCAGCACGCCCCCTTCCCGCGGGCTGCTGAGGCCTATACAGGAGATCGCGGGGGGCCCCAGTGGTCGGAGGCCCCACAATCTGAAACTTATCACTAGAGATGAGCGAACTTACAGTAAATTCGATTCGTCACGAACTTCTCGGCTCGGCAGTTGATGACTTATCCTGCATAAATTAGTTCAGCTTTCCGGTGGGCTGGAAAAGGTGGATACATTACTAGGAAAGAGTCTCCTAGGACTGTATCCACCTTTTCCAGCCCACGGGAGCACCTGAAAGCTGACCTAATTTATGCAGGATAAGTCATCAACTGCCGAGCCGAGAAGTTCGCGACGAATCGAATTTACTGTAAGTTCGCCCATCTCTACTTATCACCTATTCTTAGGATAGGGGATAAGTTTTTCAGGACTGGATATCTCCTTCAATTTAACAACATTACTAATATTAATAGTAATTATAATTAAATAGAAATGTAATTTATTATTATTGTTTTTAGTACTATTATAATTGTGAAAAGATAAAAGGTAATAACTAAAAAAGTTATACAAAAAAATATTTATCATTATGAACCCCTTTAGGACGTAGCCCATTTTGACCTTGAAAGGGGTACTCCAATGGAATTTTTTTTATTTTTTTTTTTAAATCCACTGGTGCCAGAAAGTTAAAACAGATTTGTAAATTACTTCTATTCCAGTACTTATCAGCTGCTATTATGATCCACAGGAAGTTCTTTTCTTTTTGTATTTCCTTTCAGTCTGACCACAGTGCTCTTTGCTGACACCTCTGTCCATGTCAGGAACGGTCCAGAGTAGAAGCAAATCCCCATAGCAAACCTCTCCTGCGCTGGACAGTTCCTGACATGGACAGAGGTGTCAGCAGAGAGCACTGTGGTCAGACAGAAAGGAAATTCAAAAAAGAAAAGAACTTCCTGTGGAGCATACAGCAGCTGATAAGTACTGGAAAGGTTAAAAGGGGTTATCCAGGAAAAAACTTTTTTATATATATCAACTGGCTCCAGAAAGTTAAACAGATTTGTAAATTACTTCTAATTACTAAAAAATCTTAATCCTTTCAGTACTTATGAGCTTCTGAAGTTAAGGTTGTTCTTTTCTGTGTAAATCCTCTCTGATTACATGTGTCTCGGGAAACGCCCAGTTTAGAAGCAAATCCCCATAGCAAACCTCTTCTAAACTGGGCGGTTCCCGAGACACGTGTCATCAGAGAGCACTTAGACAGAAAAGAACAACCTTAACTCCAGAAGCTCATAAGTACTGAAAGGATTAATATTTTTTAATAGAAGTAATTTACAAGTCTGTTTAACTTTCTGGCACCAGTTGATTTAAAAATAAAAAAAAGTTTTTCAGTGGAGTACCCCTTTAAGGACGAGGCCAATTTTCGTTTGTGCACTTTAGTTTTTCCTCCTTCCCTTCCAAAAATAATAACGCTTTAAATTTTCCACCTACAGATCCATTAAAGGACTTGTTTTTTGCGTCACCAATTGTACTTTGTACTGACCTCAATAATTTAATAAAATCTAGCGCAAAAACCCAAATATATATATTTGTGGGGTGAATTTGAAAAAAAAAAAAAAAAAAACATTTTTTTTAAGGTAAAAATGACGCCTGATCTTTATTCTGTAGATCCATACGGTTACAAGGATACCCCATTTATATAGGTTTTATTTTATTTTACAACTTAAAAAAAAAACAATGATAACTACATGTACCAAAATTAGTATGTTTAAATTTGTCCTCTTCTGACCCATATAACTTTTTTATTTTATGAGGGCTCTTTCTTTTTTTTTGCGCCGTGGTCTGTAGTTTTTATCGGTACCATTTTTCTTTTGATGGGACTTTTTGAGCACTTTTTATGGACTTTGGTATTTTGGACTTTGGTATGGTGTACGCCATCGACATGCGGTGAAGCTAACCTTATATTTTTATAGTTCGGACATTTACGCACGTGGCGATACCACATATGATTTATTTATATTTTTTATTACATTATTTTATTTTATAACAAAACATTAACATAACCAATATGGTGGGGAACTGCGTGTATAAAATATAACCTTTAATGATATCAAATAAAAATCACCAAAGGTATTTGTGCTAGTGAAGATAAAAGCGAATTAAATTGATATAGCCCTCCTATGCTCAACGTATAGATTACGCAGCATAGGATATGGATTGCTCCCAACGCGTTTCAACCTAAGTTAAAGGCATCATCAGGGGAGGCTTACGCAATCTTGGCTCCAAATGTTTAAGTTTAAATCAATAAGCACTTTATTGGTGCTAGTTAGCACCACAGGGTAACATTGTATGTCCGGTTTCCTGTAAAAAAAGGGAAAAAAGGAGAATACAGTCTCAGACATATATCCATATTGCATGATTAATGTGTGCACATGCAATGCATGATAGCTACTCACGGCCTAGAACCAGATCCCGGCACCTAGAGAGAACAGTATACAGTATAAATGTCACTCTATTGCCCTTTGGCATATCAGACCTGAAAAGCAAACATGGGGCCGCAAGCGGCTACTTACGATTATCCCTGTAGTTCGCGGCTTATCCGGTGCAGCGCGACACCCGCAGTGGCGGGGAGCTGTTAATACAAAGTCCAGCTACCGCGCGCTGACACCGGCAAAGCCGGCGTCTGACGTCATATCCTATCGGCTGGTGCATACGTCAGCCGACCGCACCCCCTGTGACGTAGCAGGGGGAGTGGTACTGGTACGCTGACAGCACTGAATGCCGAGCGGATAACTTAACTATTTCGTGACTTGTGCTGAATAACTTCACTGGGTAACAACTTTGTGAAGCTTAGGAAGCATCATCCAGAGATCTTAAAGTGACCGCTCAGGGCCGTGCTAGGTCTGCCTTCACATCAGGACACGATCATCTGCAGGTAGGGCACCAGATTTAACTTAAGTAGGCACAGGGTCCCTGGATGGATAATACCCACAGATGACCGGACACTGACTAAAAGGACAGACCCATATTCGTTGTCAGCCCTCAAGAAATCTTGCAACCAGTATTGAGTACTCAATACTGGTTGCAAGATTTCTTGAGGGCTGACAACGAATATGGGTCTGTCCTTTTAGTCAGTGTCCGGTCATCTGTGGGTATTATCCATCCAGGGACCCTGTGCCTACTTAAGTTAAATCTGGTGCCCTACCTGCAGATGATCGTGTCCTGATGTGAAGGCAGACCTAGCACGGCCCTGAGCGGTCACTTTAAGATCTCTGGATGATGCTTCCTAAGCTTCACAAAGTTGTTACCCAGTGAAGTTATTCAGCACAAGTCACGAAATAGTTAAGTTATCCGCTCGGCATTCAGTGCTGTCAGCGTACCAGTACCACTCCCCCTGCTACGTCACAGGGGGTGCGGTCGGCTGACGTATGCACCAGCCGATAGGATATGACGTCAGACGCCGGCTTTGCCGGTGTCAGCGCGCGGTAGCTGGACTTTGTATTAACAGCTCCCCGCCACTGCGGGTGTCGCGCTGCACCGGATAAGCCGCGAACTACAGGGATAATCGTAAGTAGCCGCTTGCGGCCCCATGTTTGCTTTTCAGGTCTGATATGCCAAAGGGCAATAGAGTGACATTTATACTGTATACTGTTCTCTCTAGGTGCCGGGATCTGGTTCTAGGCCGTGAGTAGCTATCATGCATTGCATGTGCACACATTAATCATGCAATATGGATATATGTCTGAGACTGTATTCTCCTTTTTTCCCTTTTTTTACAGGAAACCGGACATACAGTGTTACCCTGTGGTGCTAACTAGCACCAATAAAGTGCTTATTGATTTAAACTTAAACATTTGGAGCCAAGATTGCGTAAGCCTCCCCTGATGATGCCTTTAACTTAGGTTGAAACGCGTTGGGAGCAATCCATATCCTATGCTGCGTAATCTATACGTTGAGCATAGCAGGGCTATATCAATTTAATTCGCTTTTATCTTCACTAGCACAAATACCTTTGGTGATTTTTATTTGATATCATTAAAAGGTTATATTTTATACACGCAGTTCCCCACCATATTGGTTATGTTAATATGTTTTGTTATATTTGATGCTGGGAATATTTGGATCTCCTTGTAGGATCTGTACCTTGTCAACATACAAATACAGTATATATTATTTTATTTTATTTTTTTATGGATAATGGGGAATGATTTAAACCTATTAGGGAAGGGGTTAATTCCCTTTTATTTTATTTTTTTTTACACTTTTTAGGCTACAAGCAGCAGAAGACTGAGCGGACGGCGAGGAGGCAGGCGAGGGGCCTCCCACCGTTCACTCAGCTGATCGAGACCCACAATGTTGCCTCGGATGTCCAACTTTGATCGCACGTCTAAAAAGTTAATGTCGGGCATCGGCCTGATCAGTGGTGCCCGGCGTTAGCCGTGGGTCCTGGCTGCCCGTAGCAACCGGGACCCATCGGTTTAAAGTGCTCTCCGCTTATGAGAACGGTTTAAACCATGTTAAAGTGTACCTGTCCTCAAAAACATTTTATATAATTTAGATAATACCACTATATACATTTGTAATATACATTGGCTCTGTGCACCGACGACAAGCGGGGCTCTGTGCACCGACGACAAGCAGGCCTCTGTGGAGTGAGGCTCTATAACATGTTGACAAGCCAGGAGCCTGTACAGATCCCTGCTTGTCCTGCCCTCACTACCTGTATTTGGACCCCTCATAGAGACACACATACAATAGCTATAAATATGGCATTTTTGCACCCAAATTGTTTTTTTTAAACCAATTTATATTACAAATATACATATGTTATTATCTACATTATATAAAAAAAATTTGTTGACAACAGGTACAATTTAACGGGACCAGGGCATACAGGTACGCCCTCAGTCCTTAATTACCAGGATGTAAGGGCGTACCAAGATCATCATCATCACAAATTTTTTTTTTTTTTTTTTTTTCAACTGTAAATTTTTATTGAAGAATTTTTGTTACAGTAATGCAAGGAACAAACCAGACAGACAATCTTTTAGGGATAGCAATCCCACAAATGAAAATAAGCCTATAAGACGATCACTGCACATTGAGGCAGTATAGCCATATTCAATATACAAAAACATAGAACAACATCACTCATTTTTTATCATTATTATTTTTTATCATCATTATTATTTTTTTTTTATCATTATTATTTATTTTTTCTTATTATTATAATTTTTTAAATTATTATTATAATTTTTTACCATTATATTATTATTATAATTTTTTATCATTATTATTTCTTTTTTGTTTTTATTATAATAATTTTTTTAATCATTATTATAATTTTTTTACCATTATATTATTATTATAATTTTTTATCATTATTATTGTAATTTTTTATCATTATTTTTGTTTTTTTATTATTATTTTTATCATCATCATCATCATCATCATCATCATCATCATCATCATCATCATCATCATCATCATCATCATTATTATTAACAAATGTTTGATCACAACCCTAAACTAAAATCCCGTCCTTACTTGAAGGTGTTATCCAGGATAAGAGCAGAAAATGAGCTTTCCTCAGCTTGTGTGTGGTATTACATGTTGCCTCCACTCACTTCAATGAAACTGAACTGCAATACCACACACAACCAGAGGATAAGAGTGGCGCTGTTTCTGGAAGAAAAATAACTGTTTTTCAAATCCTGGATACCCCCTTTAACATGGCTGATGATCAATGTCAGCTAATGCTACTGTGTATATGGGGGGACAACCAGCCTACACCTACAAACCTGCACCCCTGGGTAACGCCCCCACTATAAGAGGACAACAACAATTGCCTATACTGATCACCGTCACAACCAAAACTTGTCAGCCTCTGGTTTTCAACGGGAATTTTCCATCCGCTGACAGCAAGCAGAGATCTTGATAATGGTATAAAATGTAAATATGGTTGTAGAACGTGTACAATGAATCCGCACATCTCTGCCCCCGTCACCCGTACCTCTGATTTTCCTTCTGCTTCCACAAGGTGGCAGACTGCGCCTTCGGAACCCGCTCTATAAAATTAACCAGTTCTTCCATGAGTAACCTGAGACGGAACGAAGTCGTGTTATAAGATCGTTGCAGACACACAACCTGCAGGGTATTATACATTGTGGGGGGGGGGGCGCTTATAATAATTGGAGCCTCACACTGTCAGGTCATGTGACCAGCAGAATTTCGAATGCAGCTCTGTAGCCCAATATTGTCGACAATAGTACAGACCACTGTTTCCCAAACAGGGTGCCTCCAGCTGTTGCAAAACTACAACTCCCAGCATGCCCGGACAGCCTTCGGCTGTCCGGGCATGCTGGTAGTTGTAGTTTTGCCACAGCTAGGGGAAACGCTAGTAGTTACGATATAGATGCTCTGTAAAACTTTACAACATAAAACGTTGCGACATTGTATTGAAATAAGAAAAAAAATTAAAATTAATTAGGGCCATACTTAAAAATGTACAGCACCACCCCTGTCCTCAGGTTGTGTGTGGTATTGTAGCTCAGTTTCATTGATGTGAATAAGGAAGAGTTAATACCACGAACAACCTGAAGTCTGGAGTTGCGTTTTCCGGATCCTGGATAATCTCTAATAAAGGAGACCTAAACATCAGCAGAGGTGCCTATGTATATAGTCCAGTCCTGGATAGCGTTTTTTGGGTGCCTATCCATATACCGCGGTCCTGGATAGCGGTTGTTGGGTGCCTATGCGTATAAAATGGTCCTGGATAGCAATTGTTGGGTGCCTATCCATATACCACAGTCCTGGATAGCGGTTGTTGGGTGCCTATGTATATAATCCAGTATTGGATAGCGGTTGTTGGGTGCCTATGCGTATAAAATGGTCCTGGATAGCAATTGTTGGGTGCCTATCCATATACCACAGTCCTGGATAGCGGTTGTTGGGTGCCTATGTATATAATCCAGTCCTGGATAGCGGTTGTTGGGTGCCTATTCGTATACCACAGTCCTGGATAGCGGTTGTTGGGTGCCTATGTATATAGTCCAGTCCTGGATAGCGGTTGTTGGGTGCCTATTCGTATACCACAGTCCTGGATAGCGGTTGTTGGGTGCCTATGTATATAGTCCAGTCCTGGATAGCGGTTGTTGGGTGCCTATCCATATACCACAGTCCTGGATAGCGATTGTTGGGTGCCTATTCGTATACCACAGTCCTGGATAGCGGTTGTTGGGTGCCTGTATATATAGTACAGTCCTGGATATCGGTTGTTGGGTGCTTATATATATAGTCCAGTCCTTGATAGCGGTTGTTGGGTGCCTATCCATATACCGCGGTCCTGGATATCGGCTGTTGGGTGCCTATACATATACCACAGTCCTGGATATAGGTTGTTGGGTGCCTATTCGTATACCACAGTCCTGGATAGCGGTTGTTGGGTGCCTCTGTATATAGTCCAGTCCTGGATAGCGGTTGTTGGCTGCCTATGTATATAGTCCAGTCCTGGATAGCGGTTGTTGGGTGCCTATCCATATACCACAGTCCTGGATAGCGGTTGTTGGGTGCCTATATATATAGTCCAGTCCTGGATAGCGGTTGTTGGGTGCCTATATATATAGTCCAGTATTGGATAGCGTTGTTGGGTGCTTATATATATAGTCCAGTCCTGGATAGCGGTTGTTGGGTGCTTTTATATATAGTCCAGTTCTGGATAGCGGTTATTGGGTGCCTATATATATATATATATATATGGTCCAGTTCTGGATAGCGGTTGTTGGGTGCCTATTCGTATACCGCGGTCCTGGATAGCGGTTGTTGGGTGCCTATTCATATACCGCAGTCCTGGATAGCGGTTGTTGGGTGCCTATTCGTATACCGCGGTCCTGGATAGCGGTTGTTGTGTGCCTATTCGTATACCGCGGTCCTGGATAGCGGTTGTTGTGTGCCTATTCGTATACCGCGGTCCTGGATACAAGTTGTTGCTGTGATTACAAGTAGTGGTTGTTGTGCCCTCATATGCCACCTGTATAGGAAATGGAGCCTCCAAGAGCGATCAGGCTGCAGGGTACATTACCAGGACCACATATGTGAGGTGCTGGGACGGGCACCACCAATATTACCACAGATCCAGCATCAGGATACAGCTGTATATTACCTGCCAATCTGTACGGTGGGCTCGGTGGCGTACACGGTGCCAGTAAAGCCGGTGTGCTCGGTGATGTACGGCAGCGCCATCATACAGTGATAGTTAGAGATTAGGATCACATCTACAGTAGACAGATCTATGAGCTGCGTCTGAAATCAAAGAGCAGAATATTAAACAAGTCTGCAGGGCCGAGAGCCGCTCCCTGCCGTACCCACCCAGACGGGCGAAGGAAGGACAGACACAACCGGGGACAAGGTCACCCATACCGAGCCAGGCCATACTGCAGCAGTATAGTAATAGGACATACACCCCGGGATACTACAACTAAAACAGTATTTTATATAGTGTTATATTATAACCCCCTCCAATACACAACAGAGGACTGATAAATTATATATTATAACCCCCTCCCATATACAACAGAGGACTGATAAATTATATATTATAACCCCCTCCCATATACAACAGAGGACTGATAAATGATATATAAATATATTATAACTTCAGCTATATATAATAGAGAACAATATTATAACCCCCTCCCATATACAACAGAGGACTGATAAATTATATATAAATATAATATAACTTCAGCTATATATAATAGAGAACAATATTATAACCCCCTCCCATATACAACAGAGGACTGATAAATGATATATAAATATATTATAACTTCAGCTATATATAATAGAGAATATTATTATAACCCCCTCCCATATACAACAGAAGACTGATAAATTATATATAAATATATTATAACTTCAGCTATATATAATAGAGAACAATATTATAACCCCCTCCCATATACAACAGAGGACTGATAAATTATATATAATAGAGAACAATATTATAACCCCCTCCCATATACAACAGAGGACTGATAAATGATATATAAATATAATATAACTTCAGCTATATATAATAGAGAATATTATTATAACCCCCTCCCATATACAACAGAGGACTGATAAATTATATATAAAATATAATATAACTTCAGCTACATATAATAGAGAATAATATTATAACCCCCTCCCATACACAGAGGACTGATAAATGATATATAAATATATTATAACTTCAGCTATATATAATAGAGAATATTATTATAACCCCCTCCCATATACAACAGAGGACTGATAAATTATATATAAATATATTATAACTTCAGCTATATATAATAGAGAACAATATTATAACCCCCTCCCATACACAGAGGACTGATAAATGATATATAAATATATTATAACTTCAGCTATATATAATAGAGAATATTATTATAACCCCCTCCCATATACAACAGAGGACTGATAAATTATATATAAATATATTATAACTTCAGCTATATATAATAGAGAATATTATTATAACCCCCTCCCATATACAACAGAAGACTGATAAATTATATATAAATATATTATAACTTCAGCTATATATAATAGAGAACAATATTATAACCCCCTCCCATATACAACAGAGGACTGATAAATTATATATAAATATATTATAACTTCAGCTATATATAATAGAGAACAATATTATAACCCCGTCCAATACACAACAGAGGACTGATAAATTATATATAAATATATTATAACTTCAGCTATATATAATAGAGAACAATATTATAACCCCGTCCAATACACAACAGAGGACTGATAAATTACATATAATAGAGAACAATATTATAACCCCCTCCCATACACAACAGAGGACTGATAAATGATATATAATTATAACTTCAGCTATATATAATAGAGAACAATATTATAACCCCCTCCCATATACAACAGAGGACTGATAAATTATATATAAAATATAATATAACTTCAGCTATATATAATAGAGAATATTATTATAACCCCCTCCCATATACAACAGAGGACTGATAAATGATATATAAATATAATATAACTTCAGCTATATATAATAGAGAATATTATTATAACCCCCTCCCATATACAACAGAGGACTGATAAATTATATATAAATATATTATAACTTCAGCTATATATAATAGAGAACAATATTATAACCCCCTCTGAGCCCAGATACTACAACTAGCTGCACTATTGTATTCCTTCTCTCTCAGTGTTTCCCAACCAGGGTGCCTCCAGATATTGCACAACTACAACTCCCAGCATGCCCAGACAGCCGAAGGCGCCCTGGTAGGGAAACAGAGTGAATAAAGGGGCTCAGGGGAGGTCAGATGATTGACTGCTCTATATTATATATATATAGCTGATTATACTTCTACTACAGGGGGGGTACTAGTACTTATACTACTACATGAGGGGAGGCTAATACTACTACTACATGAGGAGAGGCTGATACTACTAGTACTACATGAGGGGAGGCTAATACTACTACTACATGAGGGAAGGCTCATACTACTACTACAACATGAGGGGAGGCTAATACTACTACTACAACATGAGGGGAGGCTAATACTACTACTACTACAACATGAGGGGAGGCTAATACTACTACTACTACAACATGAGGGGAGGCTAATACTACTACTACAACATGAGGGGAGGCTAATACTACTACTACAACATGAGGGGAGGCTAATACTACTACTACAACATGAGGGGAGGCTAATACTACTACACGAGGGGAGACTAATACTACTACATGAGGGGTGGTTAATATTACTACTACATGAGGGGGGCTAAAACTACTACATGACGGGAGGCTAATACTAATACTATTACATGAGGGGAGGCTAATACTACTACTACTACTACTACATGAGGGGAGGCTACTACTACTACTACTACTACATGAGGGGAGGCTGATACTACTACTACTACATGAGGGGAGGCTAATACTACTACTACTACTACTACTACATGAGGGGAGGCTAATACTACTACTACTACTACATGAGGGGAGGCTAATACTACTACTACTACTACTACATGAGGGGAGGCTAATACTACTACTACTACATGAGGGGAGGCTACTACTACTACTACATGAGGGGAGGCTGATACCACTACTACTACTACATGAGGGGAGGCTAATACTACTACTACATGAGGGGAGGCTAATACTACTACTACTACTACTACATGAGGGGAGGCTAATACTACTACTACTACTACTACATGAGGGGAGGCTAATACTACTACTACATGAGGGGAGGCTAATACTACTACTACTTCTACTACTACATGAGGGGAGGCTAATACTACTACTACTACATGAGGGGAGGCTAATACTACATGAGGGAAGGCTAATACTACATGAGGGAAGGCTACTACTACTACTACTACATGAGAGAAGGCTAATACAACTATTACATGAGGGGAGGCTAATACTACTACTACTACTACTACTACTACATGAGGGGAGGCTAATACTACTACTACATAAGGGGAGGCTAATACTATTACTACTACACTGAGGGGAGGCTAATACTACTACTACATATGGGGAGGCTAATACTACTACTACTACTACATGAGAGGAGGCTAATACTACTACTACATGAGGGGAGGCTAATACTACTACTACTACTACTACTACATGAGAGGAGGCTAATACTACTACATGAGGGGGGGCTAAAACTACTACATGAGGGAAGACTAATATTAGTACTACATGAGGGGAGGCTAATACTAATACTACTACATGAGGGGAGGCTTATACTAATACTACTACATGAGGGGAGGCTACTACTACTACTACATGAGGGGAGGCTAATATTACTACTACATGAGGGGAGACTACTACTACTAAATGAGAGAAGGCTACTACTACATGAGGGGAGGCTAATACAACTACTACATGAGGGGAGGCTAATACTACTACTACTAGATGAAGGGA